>NC_089806.1:7383959-7431459 GCF_029633855.1 Hoplias malabaricus
TCTATCCCCGCCTCAGTTCACTGTGAGGAGTGTGTGTGTGTTCTGGTTTCCTCCCACAGTACAAACACATGTTGGACGGTGACTGGGTGAAATTGTCCACAGATTTATGTGAGTGTATGATTTATCAGAAGAACATCACAGACTCACACATTCAGCCCAGAGTTGAGTACTGTGCAGTAGGAATGTGCCTCCTGTTGGACGGGCTAAACTGAGAAATTATGATTTTTAGAACGCGTATTTAGCAGTTTGTCCCTCAGCGGAGCCCGTAGCTGTCCTAACTGAGGCGGGAGAATTTGAATCAGGGCGCGATACTCAACTGGAGACTTGTAAGAGAATAAACACCAATAAATCTCGTTGTTATGCAGTAATGTTGGGTTTATAGCTCTCAGTAATGTCCGCGAATGTTACTTAAGTGGAGGACATGACACGGTGCTGTGAGACACGGAGGAAAGAGGGGTTTATTTCTCTGTTTTTGTCTGAATTGTAGAGAGACGATGGAGAGCGGCGCTGAATTCAAAACTCCACGAAAACCACCTCAGCTCAAGAGCCCAGGTACACCACAACAGCGCATTTATTATACATTATAGACCACAACAGCGCCCTTTATGGCATTTATTATACATTATAGACCACAACAACACACTTTACAGCCTTTATTATACATTATACACCACAACAGCGCCTTTTACAGCCTTTATTATACATTATACACCACAACAGCGCCCTTTACGGCATTTATTATACATTATAGACAACAACAACACACTTTACAGCCTTTATTATACATTATAGACCACAACAACACACTTTACAACCTTTATTATACATTATACACCACAACAGCGCCCTTTAAGGCATTTATTATACATTATAGACAACAACAACACACTTTACAGCCTTTATTATACATTATAGACCACAACAACACACTTTACAACCTTTATTATACATTATAGACCACAACAGCGCCCTTTACGCCATTTATTATGCATTATAGACCACAACAGCGCCCTTTACGCCATTTATTATGCATTATAGACCACAACAGCGCCCTCTACGCATTTATTATACATTACAGACCACAACAGCGCCCTCTACGCATTTATTATACATTACAGACCACAACAGCGCCCTTTACGCCATTTATTATGCATTATAGACCACAACAGCGCCCTCTACGCATTTATTATACATTACAGACCACAACAGCGCCCTTTACGCCATTTATTATAAATTATAGACCACAACAGCGCCCTTTACGCCATTTATTATACATTATAGACCACAACAGCGCCTTTTACAGCCTTTATTATACATTATACACCACAACAGCGCCCTTTATGGCATTTATTATACATTATACACCACAACAGCGCCCTTTATGGCATTTATATACATTTCAGACCACAACAGCGCCTTTTACAGCCTTTATTATACATTATACACCACAACAGCGCCCTTTATGGCATTTATTATACATTATAGACCACAACAACACACTTTACAGCCTTTATTATACATTATACACCACAACAGCGCCCTTTACAGCATTTATTATACATTATACACCACAACAGCGCCCTTTGCGGCATTTATTAACATTATACACCACAACAGCGCCCTTTATGGCATTTATTATACATTATAGACAACAACAACACACTTCACAGCCTTTATTATACATTATAGACCACAACAGCGCCCTTTAGGGCATGTATTATACATTATAGACCACAACAACACATTTATCGCTTTTATTATACATTATAGACAACAACAACAAACCTTTTTACAGCCTTTATTATACATTACAGACCACAACAGCGCCCTCTACGCATTTATTATACATTACAGACCACAACAGCGCCCTTTACTCCATTTATTATGCATTATAGACCACAACAGCGCCCTTTACGCCATTTATTATGCATTATAGACCACAACAGCGCCCTTTACGCCATTTATTATGCATTATAGACCACAACAGCGCCCTCTACGCATTTATTATACATTACAGACCACAACAGCGCCCTTTACGCCATTTATTATAAATTATAGACCACAACAGCGCCCTTTACGCCATTTATTATACATTATAGACCACAACAGCGCCCTTTATGGCATTTATTATACATTATAGACCACAACAACACACTTTACAGCCTTTATTATACATTATAGACCACAACAACACACTTTACAGCCTTTATTATACATTATAGACCACAACAACACACTTTACAGCCTTTATTATACATTATACACCACAACAGCGCCCTCTATGGCATTTATTATACATTATAGACCACAACAGCGCCTTTTACAGCCTTTATTATACATTATACACCACAACAGCGCCCTTTATGGCATTTATTATACATTATACACCACAACAGCGCCCTTTATGGCATTTATATACATTTCAGACCACAACAGCGCCTTTTACAGCCTTTATTATACATTATACACCACAACAGCGCCCTTTATGGCATTTATTATACATTATAGACCACAACAACACACTTTACAGCCTTTATTATACATTATACACCACAACAGCGCCCTTTACAGCATTTATTATACATTATACACCACAACAGCGCCCTTTGCGGCATTTATTAACATTATACACCACAACAGCGCCCTTTATGGCATTTATTATACATTATAGACAACAACAACACACTTCACAGCCTTTATTATACATTATAGACCACAACAGCGCCCTTTAGGGCATGTATTATACATTATAGACCACAACAACACATTTATCGCTTTTATTATACATTATAGACAACAACAACAAACCTTTTTACAGCCTTTATTATACATTACAGACCACAACAGCGCCCTCTACGCATTTATTATACATTACAGACCACAACAGCGCCCTTTACGCCATTTATTATAAATTATAGACCACAACAGCGCCCTTTACGCTATTTATTATACATTATACACCACAACAACACATTTATCACTTTTATTATACATTATAGACAACAACAACAAACCTTTTTACAGCATTTATTATACATTATAGACCACAACAGTGCCCTCTACGGTCTTTATTATACATTATAGACCACAACAACACATTTATTACTTTTATTATAAATTATAGACAACAACAACAAACCTTTTTACAGCATTTATTATACATTATAGACCACAACAGCGCACTTTACAGTATGTATTATACATTATAGACCACAACAGCGCCCTTTATGGCATTTATTATACATTATAGACCACAACAACACACTTTACAGCCTTTATTATACATTATAGACCACAACAGCGCCCTCTACGGTCTTTATTATACATTATAGACCACAACAACGCCCTCTACGCATTTATTATACATTACAGACCACAACAGCGCCCTCTACGCATTTATTATACATTACAGACCACAACAGCGCCCTTTACGCCATTTATTATAAATTATAGACCACAACAGCGCCCTTTACGCCATTTGTTATGCATTATAGACCACAACAGCGCCCTTTACGCCATTTATTATGCATTATAGACCACAACAGCGCCCTTTACGCCATTTATTATAAATTATAGACCACAACAGCGCCCTTTACGCCATTTATTATAAATTATAGACCACAACAGCGCCCTTTATGCCATTTATTATGCATTATAGACCACAACAGCGCCCTTTACGCCATTTATTATGCATTATAGACCACAACAGCGCCCTTTACGCCATTTATTATAAATTATAGACCACAACAGCGCCCTTTACGCCATTTATTATGCATTATAGACCACAACAGCGCCCTTTACGCCATTTATTATACATTATACACCACAACAGCGCCCTTTACGGCATTTATTATACATTATAGACAACAACAACAACCCTTTTAACAGCATTTATTATACATTATAGACCACAACAGCGCCCTCTACGGCCTTTATTATACATTATAGACAACAGCAACAACTCTTTTTACAGCATTTATTATACAATATAGACCACAACAATACATTTATCGCTTTTATTATACATTATAACATTATTTATATATACATTATTATGCTTTTGCAAAGTTCCCTTTTCAACATTACCGCCTTTAAATAGCTTCGTTCTGTGTTTAAACATTCCTCAGCTTCTACAGAAGCTTCTCCAGGTTGCTGGGCTTTCTTGAGTATGAAAAAAAATATATAAGAAAGGCTTGACAAAAAATTAGCTGTGTTTTTTGTTAATATTTATTAAAAATTATAAGAATCTAGCTACATAAATAACATCACCATGACCCGTATGCAGCCTGTGTCTATGTTTATTGTGCATTATTATACATTAAAGAGTCCAGGTATTTTACTGTAACACAAAAACAAACAAACAACAAAAAACTAATGAGAAATTAAACTGCCCTGGGATCAAATACAATACGTGTATTGATTTATTATAATGAATGCACTTACTTTCCTTGCCAGGCAGTGCCTTTGGAACCCCAGTTACCATCCCTGCCTCTCCATTTATGAAGAAGCTTGGCTGTGGCACTGGAGTGAATGTCTACCTTATGAACAGGTGAGGGGAAGGGTCAGGATCAGTGCTGGGTCGTTGCATGAAGGCTGTAATAATTCTGAACATTTTACTGTCAAACAGTTGGATTGATGCTATGCTTCTTAATCAAAATTACTGTCAGAAATGGAAAGCAGACTCATTCACCCTGGGCCATAAAGAAGATCAACAGCAAATGTGAAAAGAGGCAGTTGAATGTCTATCAGAAGAGACTGACTGAAGAGGCAAAGATTTTAAAAGATCTGAAGCACCCTAACATTGTTGGTAATGGACATTATTCAGTATCATATCAGTTTTCCAAATATCTATTAATCAACTAATCTAAATGTTATCTCTCGGTTTTCTTCTTCTTTTCCACAAAAATCATTTAAAGGGGATGTATTCTCCCTTTTTTCCACAAGTAAACACAGTTCTGGGAGTTAATAAAATGTCTGTGACCTGCAGCGTGACCAGAAGGATCAAACACAACAGCAGTGTTCTCCGCCTGTCTAAACAGCCCTGTTCAGAACGGCCGCTTTCAACAACTGTTCCTTTAAATGATAATGAGCCACTCGCTGTTCACCCTGACCCCGAGTGCACAGCAGTGAGGAGCATACGCTCTGGTTTTCGCAGAGTTCTCTTTTAATCTCTTTCCTCGTTTTTTCAGCTTTTACTCAGTGCTCTTTTCTGTCCATGCTCATGTCTGTTTTGCTCCGTTTAACCTTGCCTTTGCACTCTCTGCTGCATTTAGCACCTTGGAGTTGTGTTGGACTGGTGTCTGTGATCCAGAACTAAACCTCATGAACGTATATTTGACTGGCTGGAGCTCACCTGACTGTGATATTCCTTTCTCCTGAATGCCAGGCTTCAGAGCCTTCACCACAGCTAAAGATGGCTCCAAGTGCTTGGCTATGGAGTACGGTGGAGAGCAGTCCCTCAATGATCTGATTGAAAGGAGAAGAGAGGAAGGTTTGCAGGCTTTTCCGGTTGCCACTATCGAAAAAGTGGCTCTCCACGTGGCCCGTGGTTTACAGGTGCAGCGTAAAATACCATTCTCCCTTTCTCTTTCTGCAAAACATTTTCCATAATTATTTTTAATCCACTCACATTGGTGTTTTATTGTTCTGCAAACGATAAACACCCTCTGATGCTAAGATAAAGTTCTTACTGTTTTCTCTCAGTACTTGCACAATGAGAAGAAGCTCCTCCACGGAGACATGAAGTCCTGCAACATTGTCATTAAGGGGGACTTTGAAACCATCAAAATCTGTGATGTGGGAGTATCCCTTCAGTTGGATGAGAATATGCAGGGTGAGCAGTGGATTTACACGTTTCTAAAATTCGTATTATTTCTTTTTTTTTTTTTGAAGACTTGATGAAGCACATTTTTAATCACTTTTTTAAAAAAAAAAAACAGTGAGTGATCCTGAGGCCTGCTACATCGGAACAGAGCCGTGGACCCCCAAAGAGGTGCTGGAGCAGGAGCTGATCTGTGACAAAGCGGATATTTTTGCTTATGGCCTCACGCTGTGGGAGATGATGACCCTGTCTGTGCCTCACCTTGAGATTCTGGACACCAACGATGATGATGATGATGATGACGGTAAAAAAGGAAATTTTATTTACACCTTCAAATCCACCTGAGTCCAGTACAGTAACCCCTCGCTCCTTCACGGTTCATCTTTCGCGGATTCGCTACTTCACGGGTTTTTTCAAGGGGGCTTTGTTATTATTTACATGTATTAGACTGGGCCTGTAGGTGAAATATATCATTTACAAGTGTTTCTTAGGTACAGTACATGTGTTGTTCACGTCCACATCCGAGTGAAATTTACTGACGCTAAATCACAGCGTAGGAATGACTCTATTAAAGAAACTGGTGGGATATCACATGTAGTTCCAGCTGAAAAACATTATAGAACGACTGTTTAATGCAAAGGGTGGGTTGTTAACAGTAACAGGGAGGGTTTTAAAAGTCCAAGTACTCGTTAAATACATAAAAAAATATCTTTCCTCTAATTCACGGAAATTCGTTTTTCGCGGTTGGTCTTGGAACGCATCCCCAGCAAAAAACGAGGGACCACTGTATTCAGTCCTGGATATTCACTGCGCAGCACCGGGGCTTGGTGGATAGCACCTTTGTCTATGAGTGTTGGGTTCAAGTCCAAGTTTCCGTGTTCTCCCTGTGTATGCGTGGGTCTCCGGTTTCCTCCCAGTCCAAACACATGGTGAGGTTAGGTAAATTTAGAAAAATCTGTCCTGTGAGGGAATGTGTGTGTGTGGCCAGATATGGCTTGGCGCTCTATACTGTGTGACCTCATTAGTGCCCAATGCAGTCCTCCAGGTGGACGATCGTTCCTGGTTGAGAGTACGCTGTGTGCGTTCGGTTGCTGATTGTCATCAGTGTGTGGGGATGAATGTTGAATGGAATGACGTTCTGTGCGGTGTTTGTAAAGAGTCATTGGAGGTTTAGAATGGTGTTCATTCATTGTCTGTAACCCTTATCCAGTTCAGGGTCGTGGTGGGTCCAGAGCCTACCTGGAATCATTGGGCGCAAGGCGGGAATACACCCTGGAGGGGGCGCCAGTCCTTCACAGGGCAACACAGACACACACACATTCACTCACACACTCACACCTACGGAAACTTTGGAGTCACCAATCCACCTACCAACGTGTGTTTTTGGACTGTGGGAGGAAACCGGAGCACCCGGAGGAAACCCACGCGGACACGGGGAGAACACACCAACTCCTCACAGTCACCCGAACCCACAACCTCCTAGCCCCTGGAGCTGTGTGACTGCGACACTACCTGCTGCACCACCGTGCCGCCCCAGAATGGTGTTATACAACTATAATTAAAGAGGTGATTACAAAATACACTGAGGTCTGGAGCCAGATTTGTACCAAGACCTGTTCTACACAACTATCCACCATTTACTGCTACTACATCTCACCTCATATGGAGCCAAACCAGTTTCAGAAGTGGAAATGTGATGCTTATTATGATCAACATATTAATCAGTGCCATGCGATGGATGTGGTGCCCTTTTAATGCTCAGTTGAACTCCCCTGTTGTCCTACATCTACTGGAGATGCTGCCCCTCAAATGTGTAGGTTCTTTAAAGAACTGAAGAGCCAGAGTAATACAGACCCTCACAAAGAGTGTACAAAAGGCTGAGGGTTTAATCCAATTGAGGAGGACGAGTCAGAGGCCCAGTTTCAACTGGATATCAGAGTCACACCCAACTCTGTTCACGAACTGGAAGGACCTCTGTTTTGTTTCATCTGAAGGATGGCACCGTGTGTTCAGTAGTGTCCCTGTCACTATTCTCGGGCATTGGGATCCTCACAGCCAACAGGGACAATGCCCTGAACACGGAAACTTGGACTTGAACCCAACACTCATAGACAAAGGTGCTATCCACCAAGCCCCGGTGCTGCGCAGTGAATATCCAGGACTGAATACAGTGGTCCCTCGTTTTTTGCTGGGGATGCGTTCCAAGACCAATGCCCGAGAATAGTGACAGGGACACTACTGAACACACGGTGCCATCCTTCAGATGAAACAAAACAGAGGTCCTTCCAGTTCGTGAACAGAGTTGGGTGTGACTCTGATATCCAGTTGAAACTGGGCCTCTGACTCGTCCTCGTCAATTGGATTAAACCCTCAGCCTTTTGTACACTCCAATTTTGTCTCGATATTCCACATTCGCTGGTGTTCAGGTGTTTTGAGTCCTGGCCATAGTGACATCACAGAGGGTCGTCCATAGAAACAGGCACAGTTCTCTGATTTCTTTTGATATATTTAACGATTGTAGATAAAGTATCACCTTCCACACCCATGAGATACTGAGATGATGTTTGAAGTTTAATAAGTGACTTCTGTGACTGTTTCCCCTTTAGACGATTCGTTCAACGAAGAGGATTTTGATGAAGACTCATATTACGAGAGACTGGGAACTCGTCCTCCACTCGACACAGCCACTCTTGGTGGTGCCTATCAAAGGATGGTGGAGCTTTTCTGTCTCTGCACCGAGATGGACCCCTGCAAAAGACCCTCAGCTGCACAAATTGTGCAGGTACTGGAGTCTAACGCTCAGGTTGTTGACAAAAGTCCTGAAGTCATAGTTATAGATTAAACCTGGACTGCTACTTACTCTTTGTTGCAATATAAATGTCCTTGTCTTATTGACCAGCACATACCAATTTGTTTTTTCGTTTTTCCTTTCATCTTTGCTTATTATGTGTTTGTTTTTAAATGTCAGTAATTAAAGCTTTGTTTTAGACAGTCTGAGTGCTGATGAACTTATAAATAAAAAGAACTGAGACGCATTCAGTGACTTCTCCATCTTCACTGTGAATGGACAAACGGGCACAACGTACTGAGCAGCAATATTTATTTAAAATATTTACAAGTCAGAAGCGTTTAAAACAATTATTCAGCTTTATTGTTCCTGAAACAAAAGGCAAGAGTTTAGCTTAAATGTGACTCGCTAACGTCTAATATCAAACACTACCACACGTCAAACGGATTAATAACAACCTGAGTAATGTTTCAGAAACCACAAATATATCCACAAATCGATGGAAAATGACCATGAATGCAACTCATTAGTGAATAAAAACCAAACAGCAGCAAGTAATTCATCAGTTGATAAAGCAGAACTTGTTAAGCATGAGCTCGCTTGTGGAACTTAAAGAATTAGCCAATGAAGTTGTACACCAGGAAGGCTGGAGTCTCGCAGTACTTGGTGGCGAAGAGCTTGCCGTCTGGGGTGGGATCAGAGAAGGCAATTTCCTCTTTGGTCAGGTGGCTTCCGTACATGAACGAGTTCCTGGATAAAAACAGTGAAAATCATGACTTTAGTTCAAATCTAAAACGCTACCTGGGGTCTGTTCTACAAATCAGGATTCAGGAATGATCTGGATCAGTATCGGTTCTTTTCCTATTGGAGACATTTGATTTAAGAAGTCATCTAAACAGAGAGATCCTGCTTTGTGAAAGACCTCCCTGGTGTTGAGCCGATGTACACAAGCATGGATTTTAGACGTCAGTGTGCGTTTGCACTGCTCCAATGCAGCGTTATATTGCGACGGATCCCATTCATTTTCAACAGGAGCTTTGTTTGGTGCCTCTCAGCTCTCGTCCACTGAAGGGAGCCTGAACCCAGGCTAATCTCAGGCTTTTTTCACCCCAGAAGTCACCCTTTTTGCACTGATATATGTTTACAACACTCTCAAATTAGTAAAAAATACATGTAGCGTTACTAAAAATAAAAGAGAAATACAGAGTAACAGTAATAAAAAAGAAATAAAGTTGTAAGTGGTTACACATCGCTACCTTGAAGACGTGACGACTGGCTGGAGCAGTAACACAGGCACTGGCTGTATGACGGGAGGTGGGGGGGGGTGGGAATAACGGAGAGTAGGCGGTGAATGTGGGGAGACGAAGCGTAGATACGGCTTAACTTAGCACGAATTTCAGTGTCTGCTATTTACACTAATGCTAAATTGCTAAAGCTACAATGTGCTTATCTTAAAAGCTCACTCAAGTCTGGGCGCTGGGAGACTCGCCTATTGGGGTCAGTGGACATTTCCAGGCGCCGGCTCGGGTTCGTTTCTAGAGTCGTGGTTCGTTGGTGGAGGCAAAAGAAATATTCAAATGCCCGGTTCATATCTTGGAAAGTTCGTTAGTAGAGGTTCCACTGTATTTACCTGACTGTGTCTAGCATACGCGAGGCAATTCCTTTCCTCCTCATGAGGCTGAAGACCCAGATACGGCTGATTCCACAGATGGCTTTCTCAGGCACGGTAGAGCAGCACCAGGCCCTGTGTCTCTCCATGAAGTCCTCCTTTGTCATGTCCCTCAGCTTGTCTGGTTGTTCCAGCACCCTAAAGGCCTGGCAAATCAATAACATTTATTAAACAAGGCAAAAAAATTTAATAAAAATCTCTTCAGTTTCTCCAATCCAAACAATTAAGCAGCCAATCAATCACCACAAGATCAGACTCAGCAATTTACCACAATTTCACATGAACAAAGACCCAACGTCCCACATAAAAACAAGATTAGAGGGGGACATACTTGTCTAACGGGTTCAGCAACCAGGCAGCCCACCACCATTCTGTCACTGTTGATAAACAGGTAGGTTTTGGCAGAGCTGGGGCTGCTGAGGGAAACCTGCTGAAAGCCCAGTTCTGTGTCTGCAATTCGCCTCACATCCTCTGCCTGAAAAAAAAAAATGAAAAATTATATATATATATATACCCATTACTACCAACGACAACACGCATGTTTAGAATAATTCATTCATTCATTCATTCATTATCTGTAAACCCTTATCCAGTTCAGGGTCGCGGTGGGTCCAGAACACTCGGGGAGAACACACCACACTCCTCACAGACAGTCACCCGGAGGAAACCCACACAGACACAGATAGAACACACCACACTCCTCACAGACAGTCACCCTGAGGAAACCCACACAGACACAGGGAGAACACACCACACTCCTCACAGACAGTCACCCGGAGGAAACCCACACAGACACAGAGAGAACACACCACACTCCTCACAGACAGTCACCCGGAGGAAACCCACACAGACACAGAGAGAACACACCACACTCCTCACAGACAGTCACCCGGAGGAAACCCACACAGACACAGATAGAACACACCACACTCCTCACAGACAGTCACCCGGAGGAAACCCACGCAGACACAGGGAGAACACACCACACTCCTCACAGACAGTCACCCGGAGGAAACCCACGCAGACACAGGGAGAACACACCACACTCCTCACATACAGTCACCCGGAGGAAACCCACGCAGACACAGGGAGAACACACTAACTCCTCACAGACAGTCACCCGGAGCGGGACTCTAACCCACAACCTCCAGGACCCTAGAGCTGTGTAACTGCGACACCACCTGCTGCACCACCGTGCCGCTCTTTAGAATAATTTCATTTTGTAAAATCAAATGTTTTAATGGTTTCAAAGGGAACAAACCTTTTTCGTTGCATACTTTGGGTCCTCTGGAAGGACAAGGATGATTTTCCCGTCCCAGAACTCTGCCACGACTCTCTCCTTCTTCCAGCCCTTCAGGAAACAACATGGAGGGAAACATAATGCATGGCAAAACTGAACAAGGACCAACCCCACGGGACCTCATTAACATCAAAAACACTCCTAATAAAAAGAAGTAGATCTGCACCCAACACTTTTTATAGCCAACCGTATTATACTTCCATGCATTTATTACACTAGTGATTATGCGACTATGGCTCCTCACCACAAACTTGATGGTGTCCAGGAAGCGCTGGTGGAACTGCGTGTGCTGGAAGTTGTCCTCCGGGCTGTCAGCGCTGTACAGCATGCCACAGGAGCTGCATGTGGTGGCCCCGAACTGCTTCTGACCAGCGTCCTGCACACAAACAAGACATTGTCAGTGTACACGGCAAACAAAGAGTACACAACCTCACAACACTCTTCACAAATTACTATTTGATTTCTGAATGTAACAGGATTCAAATAATAATAATAAAAATACTAAATGTGCTATAATTTATGCGCAGGTCTCATTTTAGGTTTTCTTTAAGCAAATAAACGGTAATTCATCCATTCGTCTTCTATAAACACTTCACTGATCAGTGGGTCTCGAGCCTACGCAGAATCATTAGGCGCAAGGCAGGAACACACCCTGGACAGGGCATCTCTCACAAACACACTCCCACCTATGAATAACCTCACACACACACAGTCACTCCCACCTATTGATAACGTCACACACACACACACACACACACAAGGTCTATCCGTCTATCTCTCTCTCTTTGTGTCTGTCTCTGTCACACACACTATATTTTCACAGTCAAAAAACATCCACATGTTTTTGGACTGTGGGAGACCCCCCCTCACACAGGGAGAACAAGCCACACTTCTCAGCGCCACTGTGTGGCCCGTAAACCCCAAGTAAACAAACTGTGTACTCAGTTTCTCTTACAATGATGAGCTGATCGTCATCCTGCCTCTTCAGCTCCTTCTTCCTCCTGGCGCTCCTCTCCTTGGCTAAGAGAGACGAGGTGCCGGCGAGGGCAGACGGAGTGCTGCAGTTCATGGGTGAAGACAGACCAGCTTTCTTCTGAGACCTAAAAAAAAACAACATCAACATCAGCTGACTACCCTTTCTATTCGAGAAATGTGCGCAAGTAAGTTGTTCCAGTATTGAATTCAGAGACTATGAGCCATTTTCATGAACTCAGGTCAGGCCTAAACCCAGATTCATCTTGAAACAAGAGGCCGAAGACTTAAATGGTGTTGGTTCCTAACACTCAGGAGCAATGTGGTCACTATATTCAGACCCCAAACTAGTATTTACAGGGGATTTACACTGAATACTAAGCCCACAGTGAGCTACTCACTCACCCTGAAGTTATAAGACGTGTTTCCACTCAGAAACGAGGTTCAGAACGAGGCACGGTACAGTGCAGTCAGTTAGGAGTAATTTACAGTCTTCAGTCTCACATGAAAAGCTGTGTATTTGTATCCATCTCTCTTTTTTAGGGATCGGTTTTGATTCCTGCATCCAGCAGAGTCTTAGTTCAGTGTGGACTCTATCTGGACTCTACTCCTGTTTGTACTGGTGAGGGTGTATTCTCAGAACAAGACCACCAAGCACCTCTGTAAGTCGCACTGAAGAAAACCACAAATTCTAAGCTTAAAATCTTAAATCGTCTTCATTTTTGGATCATTTCTCTTTTTCAGACTTCAGCGCTGACTGTGGCTTTGTAGAGAACTTGTGTTAATCTTGTGTTTCTCTTTGAGAAACAAACTGGTGAGGATTTCTTCTCTGAACAAGACAAGCACTTTAAATTTCTTCGTTCTGCTAAAATCCATAAATGTAAATACAGTGGAGACTATACTAACGAACTTTCCAAGATACGAACCGGGCATTTGAATATTTTTTGCCTCCACCAATGAACCATGACTCTAGAAACGAACCCGAGCCTCCGCTGAGCCGGCGGCTGGAAATGGCCACTGACCCCAGTAGGAGAGTCTCCCAGCGCACTCAGACTGGCACCATTTTCTCTCGTTCTCTCGACCCATTCTCTGTCGTGCCCTGGTGCCATCTTCTCTGACCCTTTGTCCACTTAACCCGTTCTTCTCGGCAAGGAAGCATCGCTCTGAGATAAATCTCGATAGTTTTATTTCATCAAGTGTTTTTGGTGTGAGCTTTTAAGATTAACAAATTGTAGCTTTAGCAATTTAAAAATAGCATAAATAGCAGACACTGAAATTCGTGCTAAATTAAGCCGTATCTACGCTTCGTCTCCTCACATTCACCACCTACTCTCCGTTATTCCACCCCCCCCCACCTCCCGTCATACAGCCAGTGCCTGTGTTACTGCTCCAGCCAGTCGTCACGTCTTCAAGGTAGCGATGTGTAACCACTTAAAACCTTTTTATTACTGTTACCACTGTATTTCTTTTTTATCTTTAGTAATGCTACATGTATTTTTTTAATAATTTGAGAGTTTTGTAAACATATATCAGTGCAAAAAGGGTGATTTTCAGGGGCATGCAGACACAGGGAGAACACACCACACTCCTCAGACAGTCACCCGGAGGAAACCCACGCAGACAAAGGGAGAACACACCACACTCCTCAGACAGTCACCCGGAGGAAACCCACGCAGACACAGGGAGAACACACCACACTCCTCACAGACAGTCACCCGGAGGAAACCCACGCAGACACAGGGAGAACACACCACACTCCTCACAGACAGTCACCCGGAGGAAACCCACGCGGACACAGAGAGAACACACCAACTCCTCACAGACAGTCACCCGGAGGAAACCCACGCGGACACAGAGAGAACACACCACACTCCTCACAGACAGTCACCCGGAGCGGGAATCGAACCCACAACCTCCAGGTCCCTGGAGCTGTGTGACTGCGACACTACCTGCTGCACCACGCATTAATTACTTTTCCATTATTTTAAATGGTCAAAATTGACTCGAGAAACGAACTTACGAACCGGGTCACGGAACGGATCAAGTTCGTAGGTAGAGGTTCCACTGTATAAGGAATTCACTGCAGAGATCCCCTGCTAAACTCCTTCACTCCGAGTTGAACTTTAACTGAGTTTGCTACATAAAATAATACAGATATCAGAAATGCCCACATAAACCTACAAGAAAATGATAAGAAAATACAAAAGCCAATGCTGTTTGTTACATGTTGAGAAAACTGGCCCGTGCAACACAAATGTACATGATTTCCTTTTACCTTTTGGAACCAAAGATGGGATAAACAGCCGACGAGTCTGAAAAGAAAACATCAGCGTTACTTCATTAGCTGTGAAATTCAACTCAAATTAACCTGAATAAATACCAAAATAAGCTGAGGCATCTACCGTTTTCTGACGGGATGTCATCGTTAGAGGCGCTGATTTCACTGATGTCTAACAGTGTATCAGAGCCAGGCTTCGTGGGCGAATCCTGAAAAAACATATCAGATATTACACATGAAGGCAGCATTCAAAAACCACTACTGAACAAACTGAGAATAGCGTCATGACCCAAACGTTACCTGCTTATCTGCGTCAGAGCTACACGATTTGTGAGGGGACACAGATTTCCTCAGAACAACCCTCAACTCCTTGTGAATGCCAAAAGAGCTCAGAGGACTTGATGGTGATGGCGCTTTCTGCTCTGAGGTAACAAGGTCAGTTACTTTAGATGGCACTGGAGGACCTGGCTTCGTCTTGCTGACGAAAACAGCTTTGCGCACTGGAGAGCGGTCCTTTGGAGCTGCGACCTCTGCTTTTTCGTTGGTCTTGTTTTCTGAGGGGGGTTTCTGCAAACTTGCTACTGGTTTGGGCCTTGGTTTCTGTGCATGCGCCTTGTACATCGAAGTGGGCTTTTTACCCGTGCCAAAGAAAGCAGCACCCACAATAATCCTGGGCTTGGTTTTGGATTTTAAGCTGCTGAATGTAACGGGGGCAGGCTTCTTCACTTCCGTCACCTTTAAAGATGAATCTGCGCTGGACGAATCGCTGGAGTTTGGCTTGGATAAAAAGTATCCTTTAAAACTTGACTTCTGGGTGCTTACATTAACCTGCTTTTTAGGCTTTTTAACTTTGACAGGCTTCGCTGCGGACACAGGAACATTGGTCTGATCTTTGCTGGGCTTCAGTGGAGGAGGTTTGACCTCCTTCAACAGCTTTCTTTCCAGGGGGGTCAGATACAACGGCTTCTGTTTGCTGTAAAAGGATCCTGTGACTACCGCAGCTTTGAGAGGCGACGCTTTTTTAGGAGGGGACTCCAGAGCATAGGCCTTTCGCATCTTCTTAGGTGTGCTGGGGAGTCGTGACGGCGCACGCATCCTTCTTGGTGATTTTTGTGGGGAGCAATTCTCTTTCTGTTCAGAATTATTTGCCTGTCTTAAGGATTTCTTCTTAGCTGGATTACTGTGAGAGAAAATGTCACAAATTGTTACACACATGCACAGAGGAACGTTACATAAATAAATAAAGAAATAATATACATACCCTCCTGAATCCGGAGAGGGGAGTTTTCTTTTCTTTGTTGTACAGTTTGACATTTTCATGTCGCCTGAAATGAATAAGGAAATACAATCAAGAACAACTTGTGCAAGCCCTCTTCTTTTAACGTGATTCAAGTTCTGAAAAAAGTGTGGTGTGTTCTCCCTGTGTCTGCGTGGGTTTCCTCCGGGTGTCTGTCTGTGAGGAGTGTGGTGTGTTCTTTCTGTGTCTGCGTGGGTTTCCTCCGGGTGACTGTCTGTGAGGAATGTGGTGTGTTCTTTCTGTGTCTGTGTGGGTTTCCTCCGGGTGACTGTCTGTGAGGAGTGTGGTGTGTTCTTTCTGTGTCTGCATGGGTTTCCTCCGGGTGACTGTCTGTGAGGAGTGTGGTGTGTTCTCTCTGTGTCTGCGTGGGTTTCCTCCGGGTGACTGTCTTTAAGGAGTGTGGTGTGTTCTCCTTGTGTCTGCGTGGGTTTCCTCCAGGTGACTGTCTATGAGGAGTGTGGTGTGTTCTCCCTGTGTCTGCGTGGGTTTCCTCCGGGTGTCTGTCTGTGAGGAGTGTGGTGTGTTCTTTCTGTGTCTGCGTGGGTTTCCTCCGGGTGACTGTCTGTGAGGAATGTGGTGTGTTCTTTCTGTGTCTGTGTGGGTTTCCTCCGGGTGACTGTCTGTGAGGAGTGTGGTGTGTTCTTTCTGTGTCTGCATGGGTTTCCTCCGGGTGACTGTCTGTGAGGAGTGTGGTGTGTTCTCTCTGTGTCTGCGTGGGTTTCCTCCGGGTGACTGTCTTTAAGGAGTGTGGTGTGTTCTCCTTGTGTCTGCGTGGGTTTCCTCCAGGTGACTGTCTATGAGGAGTGTGGTGTGTTCTCTCTGTGTCTGCGTGGGTTTCCTCCAGGTGACTGTCTGTGAGGAGTGTGGTGTGTTTTCTCTGTGTCTGCGTGGGTTTCCTCCGGGTGACTGTCTGTGAGGAGAGTGGTGTGTTTTCTCTGCGTCTGCGTGGGTTTCCTCCGGGTGACTGTCTGTGAGGAGAGTGGTGTGTTTTCTCTGTGTCTGCGTGGGTTTCCTCCGGGTGACTGTCTGTGAGGAGAGTGGTGTGTTTTCTCTGTGTCTGCGTGGGTTTCCTCCGGGTGTCTGTCTGTGAGTGTGGTGTGTTCTCTCTGGGTGACTGTCTGTGAGGAGTGTGGTGTGTTCTTTCTGTGTCTACGTGGGTTTCCTCCGGGTGTCTGTCTGTGAGGAGTGTGGTGTTCTCCCTGTGTCTGTGTGGGTTTCCTCTGGGTGCTTCATTTTCCTCCCACCGTCCAAACACACACACATTGGTAATTGGCTTGGTTGTGTAAAATTGCCCTCTTGTATGTGTCTTAGACAAGCAGCGTATGAATAATATTTAGTGTTATACTTTATTGTGAATGAGCGTTTAAAGGTGTCATAGGCAATTTCACCAGCGTGAAGGTCCTTCATCCAAATCCCAGCCAGTGAAAGAGTGCATTAGTCAAAACTTTAGACACACGACTTCCAGCGGTAAAGCAAGTGAACCACAACATTAAAGACGCCTGCTCTCTCCTGGAGAAAAGTTTTCCATACAGGTTTTCTTGTGCAGAAGCCATTGATAAAAAAAAAAACAGGCATATTCCTCACATTTACAGTTTATATGAACAAGTTGGGAAATAAAACAAAACTTCACAGAGCACCTTTAAGGCCAAGACTCCAGACGTCTGGTTCCCTTCACCATCAATGAAGTCTTTATCAAGAAGGGGCCACTTCACGATGGCTTTATTTACGTCTTAAATACTTGGTTAAGACGCAAATGTTAAAATATTGGTGGGATTCCCCTTTAACATTCACCTCACCACAGAGTGAGGGCCATTCCTAAGCCGTTTACACGGATTTAAACAGCGCGGCTTTATGTTTCACAGTAGTATCTGTCCAGTGCTTTTTAGCGCCAATAATAATGTCACTCTTCTAAATAAACACATACAATAACTCGAGAAGGCGCAGAGTGTCTGTGATGTTAAGTCAGTAAGTGACGAACCAGTTACACCCCGCTAAACTAGATATTCCCCCCTTTTTGATCACTCCGTTCCACCTTAAATGTTACATGAGCCTAAGGAACTACTGCAGTATTTAAGGAGGAACGGGGAGTTTGCCTGAGGAGCTACTTGGCGCCAAGGAGGTGAAACAGAAACACAAACTCTGAGTGGTAAATAAAGTGAGGAGTACTGTAGCTATAAAACTCACCAAGACGAGGCTGAGCTGGCCGGAGTCTGCTGGATCGTTAAAGACGAAGAGCGGGTTCTATTCCTCAGGAGAAGCCGCGGGTTTCTGACCTCTCTCTCTCTCTCTCTCTGTGTCTCTACCTCAGGGCGGAGAAACTGGCGGCTTCACAGCGCCTAGGTTTAAGCAGCGCGCCAAAAATCACCGCGCAGAAAAGACTTTTATTTTAGAAACCGGCGGTACAGGAAAAAAAATACAACGAAAATGTTGCCGTGTTGTTGAAGCCTATAAACATTAATATACTAATTAAAAATAATGAATATATTAATTTATAAACCAATGCTACTTGACAAAATAGGTTTGGAAAAAAAAAGAATAATTTAATACAATTTATAACAAATTTAAATTAAATGTATTGAATTTGTATATTTGTATCAATACATTTTATATATTTGTTTGATTGAACTTAAATAAATCACATAATAGCATAAAACATATTTTTTGTGATTTACTGTATTTTGAAAAAATCTGTTAATTTTGAGTTACGTTTCTTAACCTCTTAATATTTGTTCTAAAAGAAATGAAAAGGTAAAAAAAATATTAGTAGCAGTAGTAGTAGTAGTATTGATGTGTTAAATATTTAGGTATATTTTTTTAAAATAAAAAAAGCATTTAAATCGTTAGGAAAACGCTTATAATAATAATAATAATAATAATAATAATAATAATAATAATAATACAGTTATATTAGTTTCTATAATTACGCATTCGTGTTTTAAATTATTTTAATTACGTTTTAATAAACATTTTAATGAAACACCTTTCCTGAAGAGCTTCCGTCCGAGCACACGTCACTTCCTGTGTGTGTCGGAGCTCGTATCTCGGAGACGCGATGATAAAGGCGCGTCTTTAGACTTTGTTTTATTTCATTTTCTTCTGAACATTGTCTGAGTTTGACTCCAGTCGGCGCCTCACTGCTCTCTGCAGCTTCTGAACGGAGGGAACATGGTGTTCTACTTCACTAGCGCCGGTGAGTGATGCTCCCAGCAGGGGAACAGCGGAACGGCGTTACTTTAGACAGATTAGAGCAGGCAAAGCCGCAGAGCCCCACGAAACAAACAGTCCAGTTCAATTCCTCATACCATAGACATCCGAGGAGTCCTGCTGGCGACGTCATTTAACGAGGACCAGACATTACTTCTTCCCACGTATGAAATATCAATGTAACGCGCTTTAAGTCTACGACACGCCTAACATTAGTTTATGAGGCATGTCATCAGCAGGGCTTCGTACAGTACTGTGTTAACTCAAAGTGTCTGTCTCTCTGAAGAACAGAAAACAGTTAGGCTAAAGGAAGAGAGTGAGAGGTGAACTTTGTTTGATACTAGTTCTCTCTCTGAAGAAAAGAGAAACAGGAAAACTGAGGAAGAGGGCGAGAGCTGGGAGAAAGAGAGACAAATAGATACAAACACGACCACAATGGGAGAGAGACGCAGAAATTCATTCATTCATTCATTATCTGTAACAGCTTATTCAGGGTCGTGGTGGGTCCAAAGCCTACCTGGAATCATTGGGCGCAAGGCGGGAATACACCCTGGAGGGGGCGCCAGTCCTTCACAGGGCAACACACACATTCACTCACACACTCACACCTACGGACACTTTGGAGTCACCAATCCACCTACCAACGTGTGTTTTTTGGACTGTGGGAGGAAACCGGAGCACCCGGAGGAAACCCAGGCGGACACGGGGAGAACACACCACACTCCTCACAGACAGTCACCCGGAGGAAACCCACGCGGACACAGAGAGAACACATCACACTCCTCAGAGACAGTCACCCGGAGGAAACTCACGCGGACACAGAGAGAACACATCACACTCCTCACAGACAGTCACCCGGAGGAAACCCACGCAGACACAGGGAGAACACACCACACTCCTCACAGACAGTCACCCGGAGGAAACCCACGCAGACACAGAGAGAACACACCACACTCCTCACAGACAGTCACCTGGAGGAAACCCACGCAGACACAGAGAGAACACATCACACTCCTCACAGACAGTCACCCGGAGGAAACCCACGCAGACACAGAGAGAACACATCACACTCCTCACAGACAGTCACCCGGAGGAAACCCACGCAGACACAGGGAGAACACACCACACTCCTCACAGACAGTCACCCGGAGGAAACCCACGCAGACATGGGGAGAACACACCACACTCCTCACAGACAGTCACCCGGAGCGGGAATGGAACCCACAACCTCCAGGTCCCTGGAGCTGTGTGACTGCGACACTACCTGCTGCGCCACCGTGCCGCCCCAAACCCAATCAGTACATTTAAAAAAAAAAAATAATAGTAAAATAAAAAAAGTCGCTTCCACTCTCCAGTAATATCAGACACACATGATTTATTAAATAAAGCCCAAACAGCTTCATATATTTAACTCTCAATAAATCCTTCATTTTCTGTTTAGTTTTGTAACAGAATTTTAACAGGAAGCATATTCTCCCCTTTTTCCAAAAAGGAGCACTGTTCTGAGTCTTGCTTTGGTCAAAGCACCACAAAGATCAAACCCCAAAAAGCGGTGGAAGGACTTGAGAGACAAATACGTTCACCCCCAAAAAAACAGTTACAAGGAGAGGTGATGTAGGTGGGAGGAAGTGGCTGCGTTGTATTTGCGTCTTTCCTGGCTGTAGCTGCAGAGTGATGCAGACACACCAAGTATAAATGCCACTTGCACAGACAACAACAGACACTGACATTGACGCAGAATCATAAGTCGGCAGCCCACACAGAACTGTTTGAATGGTCTTGTTTCACGCTGCTTGGGTCGGTGGGCTCCAGAGACGCACATTATGGGCGGCACAGTGGCTTAGTGGTTAGCACGTTCGCCTCTCAGCGCTGGGATCTTGGGTTCAAGTCCCATCTGGGTGGAGATTCCGTGTTCTCCCCGTGTCTGCGTGGGTTTCCTCCGGGGGCTCCTGTTTCCTCCCACAGTCCAAAAACATGGAGGGTAGGTGAATTGGCTTCTCTAATAACTGTCCTGCTGTGTGAGTGAATGAGTGTGCGCCCACATATGGATTAGCGCTCTGTCATGTGTGAAACTCTAGTGCCCGATGCAGTCCTCCAGGTGGATGGTCGTTCCTGGTCTAGAGTACGCTGTGCGCGTTTGGCTGCCGCTTCTCGCCAGTGTGTGGATAGAGCGTTCTGAGCAGTGTGGATTGTAAAGTGTCCTTGGGTGTCTAGAAAGGCGCTATATAAGTGTAACGATAGACAGACATTAACGTGTACACGCACTGGATAAGGTCCTGTTAAAAAAGCATATTTTAGCAGGCCCATGTCTCTGTGCACTGCTGGTACTGAGGCATGTTTAGGTCAAACCCCACACCAGCGCACATTTGCTAGATTAATGCAGAGAGGTGAACGTTTAATGCTCATTACTCTTTTACCCTGCTTACAACTGATCACTAGTCTGCACTCTCAACTTTGACCCCTTTATAAATCTTTAATGCTGTCTCATCTTTTGCAGTTGTCTCACCACCCTATACCATCTACATGGGGAAAGACAAGTATGAAAGTAAGTTCTCGTCTCCTCACATTAAATTCCCTGTGTGCATCCAACAGCGGTTGTGACTAACAGGTCAAAATGTTCCTTCACAGATGAGGATCTCATAAAATACGGCTGGCCTGAGGACATTTGGTGAGGACAACGGAGCATCTTGAATAATGTGTTTGAAACAGCCACAGAGGCGAACCTGGTGAAAGCACTGTGACAGACCTGATAAATAACCAGGAGGACTTTGAAAGTTCAGTTTGGATTTATAGTGTATGGACATAAGAAATAGTCTCACATATGTCCTTATTGATTTTCATATTCTTTCAAGGTTTCATGTGGATAAACTCTCCTCTGCCCACGTATATCTGAGAATGCCCAAGGTAGGTGCTGGCACCCATTATTCATTTTTTTTTTAAATGTACTGATTGGGTTTAGGGCGGCACGGTGGCGCAACAGGTAGGTGTCGCAGTCACACAGCTCCAGGGACCTGTTGTGGGTTCCATTCCTGCTCCGGGTGACTGTCTGTGAGGAGTGTGGTGTGTTCTCCCTGTGTCTGCGTGGGTTTCCTCCGGGTGACTGTCTGTGAGGAGTGTGGTGTGTTCTCCCTGTGTCTGCGTGGGTTTCCTCCGGGTGACTGTCTGTGAGGAGTGTGGTGTGTTCTCCCTCTGTCTGCGTGGGTTTCCTCTGGGTGACTGTCTGTGAGGAGTGTGTGTTCTCCCTGTGTCTGCGTGGGTTTCCTCCAGGTGACTGTCTGTGAGGAGTGTGGTGTGTTCTCCCTGTGTCTGTGTGGGTTTCCTCCGGGTGACTGTCTGTGAGGAGTGTGGTGTGTTCTCCCTCTGTCTGCGTGGGTTTCCTCTGGGTGACTGTCTGTGAGGAGTGTGGTGTGTTCTCCCTGTGTCTGCGTGGGTTTCCTCTGGGTGACTGTCTGTGAGGAGTGTGGTGTGTTCTCTCTGTGTCTGCGTGGGTTTCCTCTGGGTGACTGTCTGTGAGGAGTGTGGTGTGTTCTCCCTGTGTCTGTGTGGGGTTTCCTCTGGGTGACTGTCTGTGAGGAGTGTGGTGTGTTCTCTCTGTGTCTGCGTGGGTTTCCTCCGGGTGACTGTCTGTGAGGAGTGTGGTGTGTTCTCCCTGTGTCTGTGTGGGGTTTCCTCTGGGTGACTGTCTGTGTGGAGTGTGGTGTGTCCTCTCTGTGTCTGCGTGGGTTTCCTCCATGTGCTCCAGTTTCCTCCCACAGTCCAAAAACACACGTTGGTAGGTGGATTGGCGACTCAAAAGTGTCCGTAGGTGTGTGTGTGTGTGAGTGAATGTGTGTGTGTGTCTGTGCTGCCCTGTGAAGGACTTGCGCCCCCTCCAGGGTGTATTCTTGCCTTGCACCCAATGATTCCAGGTAGGCTCTGTACCCACCGCGACCCTGAACTGGATAAGGCTTACAGATAATGAATGAATGAATGATTGGGTTTGCCACTGACATGAGGTGTTTGATGATTTTCTCGTTTTCAAGGGGAAGACCATAGATGACATACCCAAAGAAGTTTTGATTGACTGTGCCCAGCTGGTCAAGAACAACAGCATCCAAGGTAAAGTTGCAGAGCACAAACACTTATTTGAGTTTGAGTGTGTGTGTGTGTTATTTTAGCTTTCTGTATAACTGCATTATTGCTGGCAGGGTGTAAAATGAACAACATAAATATTGTCTACACACCGTGGAACAACCTGAAGAAAACCGGGGACATGGACGTTGGTCAGATAGGCTTCCACCGTCAGAAAGAGGTATGTTTTTGACTCCTGAGTGGCTCAGACATTTAAACACAGACTCTGTGTTATTAGAACTGTGTTATGGGCCCGACTTAAAGTTTGGGGATCTGTCAAGAGAAACGTGTGTTGTTTATTGTGAATAAACATTGTCATAAACAGGTGAAAATCGTGGCAGTTGAAAAGAAAATCAATGAAATTGTCAATCGTTTGGAGAAGACAAAAGATGAGCGATACCCAGACCTTGCAGCTGAGAAAGAGTCGCGAGACAGAGAGGAGAGGAATGAGAAAAAGGCCCAGATACAAGAAACGAAGAAGAAAGAAAAGGAAGAAATGAAGAGGAAAAAGGAGCTTGAAGAGTTAAGGTATTACACAAAAATTCTAAACTTTTTTATTATGAAGTATGTAAATAATTGAATCTAATTATGCATCACTCAGTTTGTATTAAATGAGTCGGTTTCTAACTGATGTTCTCTTGGTATTTCAGTCTCACATATTTAATAAAGTGTGTCTCTGTTGTAGGAATTACTCATCCCTCATGAAGAGTGACAACATGACCACAAATGAGGTAGAAGCTTCTTCAAATATTCTTTTTCCTAATGTTATACCAAGTTAATAAATGTATACACACAAAAACTACAATAATAAAAGACGACAACTTTACTTATATAAGTAAAGGGGGGGGGGGTGTTGCCCTGTGAAGGACTGGCGCCCCCTCCAGGGTGCATTCCTGCCTTGCGCCCAATGATTCCAGGTAGGCTCTGGACCCACCGCGACCCTGAACTGGATAAGGGTTACAGATAATGAATGAATGAAAATAAGAAAAACCTTATGGAACTGGAATGAAACTCCTTCACTCGCTCGCTCACATACTCACTCCAGTTTAGGAACTGCAACACAAGGGGTGCTATGCAGTGCAGATTATCAGGATAAAAAGCTGGAAAAATATTTAACAGATTCGTTAACTCCTGAAAAGCTAAAAACAATCTTGTCGAGTGTCAAAATGCTCCTGAAATATCTTGATTTTCTGATCTCTGTTTTTCAGGATGGGAATGATTCTGATGACTTCATGTAAATGAACAAAGGGACCTGCCAAGGAGAACTGACCTGTTTCCCCACAGTTACCCAATCCTACACAGTGCACATGCTCAGAGAAATGTCATTGTGTGCCCTTCTGTTGCCTGTGATGGAAGAACTTGCTTACTGTACATTTGAAACAGAACATGTGCCAATGAAGCACTTTGGCAGGACCATCCTGGAGCAAATCTATCAAATATGCAAAATGGTAAAGGCTATTTCATCTGAATTGTATAATAGGGTTCATCTGCAGAGGACAGTAGTGGCTGGGTTGTCCAAAAAGACGAGATTATTTCTGCCTTTGTTTGTTGAATTTTGGACAGTGCAGTTGGTCGTTTTGAATGTGGCCACAAATGTACGTGCTTTGGATTTAGTTTGGCATGAGTTTTATAATGTGGAACTATTCTGAACTGACAGTGCTTTCAGTGTTTTATAGGAGAGCTTGTGTTGTTAAGGGCAGTGCTTCTCGGGCCTGGTCCTGGAACCCCCCCTCCTGCCTGCTCCACATTTTAGTTTCTATTCTCTAAATACACCTAATGAAATAATTACCCAGCCCTTCCTGAGGTGAAGAAAGTCTCGGTGCAGAGGGAACTCTACAATGTGCAGAGCAATGCCGGTGGAGTTCCAGGACCAGGGCTGTGAACTTGCCTAATGGATGCTAAACCATGCTAATCCAAGCATTACTGCTCTGAGATGGTCTAACAGCAGATATGCTAAGCCCAGGTGACTGTTCATGTTTTCTTTTCTTTTAAAGATGGATGCAAAACAATAAATCTTGAAGCACACGTGCGCCTTTTTCCATTTTTCTTCAGCCATGTGACATTTGAACTTGTATTTATTGCAGTACGTCAGTCTTTGTTTGAAACGTGTTCAGACATTTATCCATTACTAGGTTACAAACTTGTCCTTGAGTGAATTTTACATCTGAGAGATCCATGTGGACCAGATCAACTACAGAGCAGGTAGTTACTAACCATGTATCTATTTCCCCCCACTTCCTAATCCACTTATGTCATGATGGTGTATAACGGGGCTGGTCATAACGTGTTTCTTTTATATAGATGATGATAAAGGTGGTGATATTTACAATGCAAATCAAGGACTTTGGATGGCAGCATGTTTTAACAAAACCTGTAGATATCATTCAGCATTAACGGTGCCTGCACAGTTGTCACCTATGTCATGTGCACGGATGCCCCCTCATACCATCGCAGATGCTGGCTTTTGAACTGTAATTATAACAAGTCGTATGGTCCCTTTCCTTTAGCCCAGAGAATGCAGCGTCCATGATTTCTATAGAAGGAAAGAATCATTTTAATTAATAGGAAAAAAAAAACAGCACACTTTTCCACTTCTCAGTCCATGTTAAATGAGCTCAGACCCAGTGTGGGGAAGGGTTTCGGGATGCTATTTATATAAATTCTTCTTTGCATTTGTGAGTTTTAACTTTAACAATTTTTTTTATATATAAAGTATTTTGGAACCCACTTTGATTTCCACCACAGCACCATATCTATCTGTGTGAAGAAAAAACCCACCTAATGTAGGTTTTGTGCCTTGACTTTTGTAAATGGAGATTTCTCCATAGTCTTTGAATCTTTTGTTGATATTATGTGCGAGAGGGAATGATAAGAAGATCACCTGAGGAAAGGTGATAACCCCCCTCCCCATCTTTACTTCTGTACAACTCTGGCCTCTGAGACTCTTATTTTAAACCTAGTCCTATCCTGTTACCATTTAAGCTTTTATTAGTTTGTTGCCATTGCCATTTATTTAGAGTTTGCAGTGTCCAAGTCTCTCTGGAAATGGGGATTGTACCTCTCCCAGGTTAGTATTTTTACACCTAGAATGCATCATTTTCATGAAGTAGTGTTTATCAGAGTAGGTTACATTTATTTTTCCTGGATTTGTATTTACACCGGAGTAAGCTACATTTAGGCCACTTTTCTTGGAGTAGAGTTTATACTGGTGTTCTGAGGAGTTGTGCTATCTTATGTGCTGCCTTTGTGTACTTTTATACGTACAGTTGCTTAAATAAAACAGTAGGTGGGAGTCTGGTAAGCTAAATGTAGTATATCAGAAAACGCTGCCTACAGAAGTATAAACAGGAAATACGCACAGCCTAAATCCTCCTATTAAAGAAATGAGAATTACGGTGATGAGAAACGCTTTTATAGTTTATTTTTTACATTTAATTTTCCGGGTACAGTTTTGAAGCACTCCTGCAAATAATAACAAACCAAGATTGTGTATTGCACCGGAGAAAAACACAATTATGACGTAAAACACCGGAAACAAAGTTGGTGTCTGAGCATGCGCAGAGTAGCAGCTCTTTCCAGAAGATAGCATACTTTGTCAGAAGACAGGAGTAGGCTACAACTAGCTCACTTTTACAAGTGTAGGGGGTAGTGTACTCCTATGGAGTCAAAGAGAGTCAAACAGATTTTGAGTTTGTAAAACAACACTCACAAATGTAACGGACTTTGTAACTGCGTTTGAGCAACTACAGACACGTAAAACTAAAATCAACAAATGTATTGGAATGCACCAATTTTAAACAATAATAATAATAATAATAATAATTTAAATTCACAAATATGAAAAAAAATTTGCATTTGTAAACCAAGTGTCGTGAATGTGTGAATCAGTACCTTCTCAAATGTTACAAATAAATTACAAAAAGGATAGGATAAGTGCGTAGAGTATGTACGTATTTTCCGACTTACACCGAAAATCGGTTTACGCGACGTAGGAACGGATCAACGTCGTAAGTCGGGGAACCCCCTGTATTGTTTTACAAACTCAGTCTTTTTGACCCTTGACTCCATATACTCCGCCCTCTTCTGATAAAACAATGACACAGCAGTGTTTCTTTACTTTCATTTGCGGTGAAAGTGAAAGTGGCATGAAAGTGAAAGCCTATCCTTGATAAACCCCGAAGCTCTGTTCATATAATCATCGTCCGATTTTAAGGAAAAGCGTCAGTGAGGGGATTAAGGGTCAGAAATCAGCAATGGTCCACTGGATGGTAGTGTTCAAGCAGATCTTGATGTTGGATTTCATTCGCGGTCGTGGAATCAGGGTCAAATATGTAAGGGACAAACGTGTTGATCGTGTTTGTGAGGACGTCATTCGCCGTTTAAAACAAAGGGTTTCTTTGGAAGAGGTATCCGGCGCTGGTCAGTACGATGTTAAAGTGATGTTCTGCCCTATCGTCTCTCGCGCTGGGACTGACATCGAGGCTGTTCTCTGGAATGTCACAGGTACATCACACACCGCTGCAAGGTGGTTATAGGTTATCAGCCAAAACAATACACATACTCCCAGTAAACAAGGACCGTCCCTGGACGTTCAAAATAGGTCTAAAAGTAGTCTGTCTGTCAAGGACATATTTTAAACGTCAATGGACGTCCAAAATCCATCTTAATAAGTTAGTTAAATGGTGACCAATCGATAACGTCAGTGGACGTTCAAAACGCGTTTTATACAAGTAATTTATTTCGGGACCAATTAATAACGTCAATGGACGTCCAAAATACGTCTAATAGTCGTCTTTTCAATGTCTGTGTTTGGACGTCTTTTCAACTTTCATTTTCAACCTTAAGAGAACGTTGATTAGACGGCAGTCATTACGTTATTTCAACGTTGAATCAACGGCTAATTGTTTACTGGGCTACTTCATTTCTACAGTCATTGTCCTTTTTATCAGCTTATTGACCATAGGGTGTATACGATTACAGTCTGTAGTCCAGCTGTTGCTCTGCAAGGTCTGTGAACCCATGTTCATGAATGGACTCCACAGAGCAGGGTTGATTCAGGAGGGGGGTGATTCTCAGCGCTGCAGTGACATGGTGAGCACAGCAGGTACAAGTGGCCTAAATCTGATGATTTTTGTTCTGCTGTTCACTCTGTCTATATTATGTGACCTATATCTGACATCAGCGTGAACAGGCCACACTCCTAAACTGACAACGCCTCAGCAGACGCCTTTCGTTTTTGAAATGAAGGAATGGGACCAGACTGGTGTTTTACTGCAGCACTGTATCACAAACCCTCTCTTATCTTTATTCCAAATGAGCTCTGTGTTAAAAACAGAGTTTTAATGAAAGACTTTAAGAAATATTTAAACATGAACTGATGATTCTTTCACACTAAGTGCAAATTTCCCAGGTCTTTAGTGAACACATGGTCTCCAAAGAGAAGATGAGCGCAGATAATGAGTTTAATATTTCCATGATGGACATTTATACAATTACACACTGACATTCAGTCATTATCTGTAACCCTTATCCAGTTCAGGGTCGCGGTGGGTCCAGAGCCTACCTGGAATCATTGGGCGCAAGGCAGGAATACACCCTGGAGGGGGCGCCAGTCCTTCACAAAGTGACACACTCTCACACATAGGGACACTATTGAGTCAACAATCCACCTACCAACGTGGGAGGAAACCGGAGCACCCAGAGGAAACCCACACAGACACAGGGAGAACACACCACACTCCTCACAGACAGTCACCAAGAGGAAACCCACGCAGACACAGAGAGAACACACCACACTCCTCACAGACAGTCACCCGGAGGAAACCCACGCAGACACAGAGAGAACACACCACACTCCTCACAGACAGTCACCCGGAGGAAACCCACGCAGACACAGGGAGAACACACCACACTCATCACACATGTCCCTGGAGCTGTGTGACTGCGACACTACCTTTTTTTTTTTTTAACAAAATTACTACTATTATTTACAAAATGAAAATGCTTTGACCAGGCTGTGTCCATGTCCTAAACACCTCAAATTAAAATGAAAATGCTTTGCTCAAAGAATGGAGGCCGGAGTGACGTAAAAATTCACATGAATTCCGATCATTCCGATTCAGACAGAGCAGCATTGCCCTCAGTGTCACTGCTGGACCAACACAACACACACTAACACACGCCTACCACATCAGTGCAGAGAATAATCCACCGCCACATCTTACCTGCCCTGTGGGGGTCCTGTGGGTGTGACGAAATAAACCTGCGGTCTTCAAACCAATATATGACCCTTGTTGGGTACTATTTTAGTAGCTATTCTAAAGTAACATCTCGTTTATACTGTCAACAATAATTTTGCTATATTTCCTTTTTGGGTGTGTGTAGCTGGTGAAGCCACCATCTTGATAGTGCTGCACCACACTATCGACAGACATGCCATTTTACCAAGCAGCTCTTCGTACGACAGAGATGGGCTGAAGCTTGTGGATTTCCTCTTCTCTGAGAATGCAGGACTGCTGGACTGTGAAAGAAACACTGAAGCATTCAACAAGGCAGAAAGCCATTTAACGCAGTGGCTTCCGCTTTATTTAAATCTAGAGGCTCCACCTGCTTCACAGTCTCCACCTGACACTCAGCGTCCTGTGAGTATGAATACACACGTACACACGATTATTACGAATGGATGTTTCATGACAGTTTAACACAGATTAACCCTAAACTGCTTCTTTTTTTCCCTCTGAACAGCAGGGAAATGGTGGCCATTGTCCAAAAAAACATTGGGTTGGGTTAACCGTGATGTACCTTGTGTTACTTTGGAAGACGAGGGACTATTACCAGCGTTCACCTCATGCTGCTGTTGGTGTAGTGAGTGGGATGATTGGAGGCATTGCTGGTGGGTTTTTTAACAGAAGGGGTAATGGATGGTTTAGGGATGGATTGGTGGCCGGGGCTGTGGGAGGGTCTGTTGCCACGTTGCTATTGATATTCTACAAGGTGTAGGTCCAGGTTTAAAGTTCATTAAAACTCACTGATAAAGCTTAAATAACGTGTTGTAGCTCAAACCTCGAAGCTCATGTGTAACATTAGAAGCTTGTGAAGTGTGTTTGTTTGTTGCAGCTATAAGTCAGAGGTGTACAGCTTTTATTTTTTTTCAAATTCCAAGTCATTCACTTTAAATAGCACTCAGCCACAGGGAAGGTGGACACACCAAGACAAAACTAACAGAAAAGGTTGAGACAAGGCTTGGATGAGTGAAACGAAGTAATTGTGTTATCTGTAGAGATCTGAACTTTGACTTGTAATATTTACAAACATTAAAAACCACGTGGTTTAAATACTGTGTGTTTCATTTTATTTGTGTTAATCTTACTGTGCTGTTTTAGTTATTTTGTACGGTATTGTCACCATTCTCTCCATACCACTAGATGTCAGCCTTCTGTTGTTAAAGCGCAGAGAAACCTCTGTCCTGTTATGTATTGGTGGGGTCGATGTTTGGGATGAACACAGAATAGAAATGGCCTGGGAAAAGTGCCCTATATTTCTTTTTTTTTTTTATGTATTCAAATGTAGCTCTAATTCTGTGCTTTACAGGGTCCAATCTAATACGACTGTTAGCCCTGAGCTTACATAAGCCATTAGCCACTAGCATAACCTGCTAATCGTGATGCAGCAGTGAGTACCATGTGACCCACCATTACACCTCCAGTCCAGTGGTATTTCATGCTTGAAATGGTAACGCTGAGGATAGCAGACAATTTGTCCAATTTAAATCATCTCCAGGTTGAGATCAACACCCTCCTCCCCCCTTTCTCTACATGAGAATAATGTGTAGCATTATTATATATATATATATACACCATTTCAATCTTATGGTAGAGTCTTGCTGCTTGCTGTTCATAAATTTAAGGGTTCCAGTTAGGATCCAGCAGGTAGGTGTCTAAGTCACAGCTCCAGGGACCTGTAGGTTGTGGGTTCGAATCCCACTCCCGGTGACTGTCTGTGAAGAGTGTGGTGTGTTCTCCCTGTGTCTGCGTGGGTTTCCTCCGGGTGACTGTCTCTGAGGAGTGTGGTGTGTTCTCCCTGTGTCTGCGTGGGTTTCCTCCGGGTGACTGTCTGTGAGGAGTGTGGTGTGTTCTCCCTGTGTCTGCGTGGGTTTCCTTCGGGTGACTGTCTGTGAGGAGTGTGGTGTGTTCTCCCTGTGTCTGCGTGGGTTTCCTCCGGGTGACTGTCTGTGAGGAGTGTGGTGTGTCCTCCCTGTGTCTGCGTGGGTTTTCTCCGGGTGACTGTCTGTGAGGAGTGTGGTGTGTTCTCCCTGTTTCTGTGTGGGTTTCCTCCGGGTGCTCCAGTTTCCTCCCACAGTCCAAAAACACACGCTGGTAGGTGGATTGGAGACTCAAAAGTGTCCGTAGGTGTGAGTGAATGTGTGTGTGTTGCCCTGTGAAGGAATGGCGCTCCCTCAATGGAGTTCTAGCTTTCTACCTCAGAGCAGAAACCCCAGAAGTCATGTTTATGCTATCAGAGTCCTCTGCTACAGCCCTTCAGTCTCTTCTCATTCCATTTTTTAAAAGGTGTGGTCTGCTTGCAAGACCTCAATCAATAAATAAAGTGTTGTACATTTACACCCTCCCTAATATTGAACAGAATATAAAACCTGCCCCCGAAGCTGAGTTCTGAGGCACTTGTTGCGGCGCACACACAAAATTAAGCAGCCACTTTAAGGTGGAAGTGTCTCTGTTTTGGCAGAGTTCAAGGCCTGGTTGGAAACTATGACCTTAGACGTCCCTCCTGGGTGGACTGCCCCAGTTTGTGTTTATAGGAAACATTCAGTCATCGCCAACACGACCCAGACACAGCTCGCTCTTAACTAGGAGTTTATACCCAGCGTGGCTGGTTTCACTGGAGAACAAACATCACGATCTGAATTATCTAAACAATGCAGCAAGTGGAGCATCACTTTTTCTCCCAATCATCATCAACCATTTCAGGAGCTTAAACCCAGCAGTAACACAAGATAAATATCTGTCTAGGGACATAATGTGCCCAAAAGACTGAGGATACCGCTTTGTCCAACGTTTCTTTGCTGAGGTATGATTTCTCATCAAATGGTGGTTGAAATTCTTGGTGAGAATTTTCAAAAACAGTGGAACAGCCAGGTTAAAATGTGAGTATCTCCCTGGAGCTAGACGTAGAGAAAAGGTTCCTCAGGTTCCTGTCTGCCTCTGTGAAATAGGACCAGAGAAACATACAAAAAGATACCTGTTCCAACAGTCATTAAGTTCAGGCACAAGATGGAACCTTTATGGAACCTCTAAGACGTAAATGAACTGAATTGTTTTGCAGCGTAGACGCCACCCCTTTAAAGAGACTCCAGACAGCAACTTCACATCAAACCACTTTCTTCCCCAGAATGCCTTTCATAGTGTGTATCATTCATACAGTGTAATTAGTAGCTTCTTAATTGTGTCAAACCATAATGCATGCTCTGTAGAAACAGTGATGTCTGAGGAGGCGGGGCCTCCACATGGTGGGTCCACCAGAGCCCACTGGCCGGTTAACCTCTTGTTTAGAAAAAGGCAAGCAAGGTCTTCCCAGTTGTGGTTACACATACCACCATCCTGTTGGCTATGCCTTACCTCAGCACCGACTATAACATTTGGCTTGAGCCAAAGCACTCTGTTAAGACCACACACACACACAGAGGAACAAAATGAAAAGGAAAAACCAAGCCAGGCGGGTGGTGAGGAGCATGGACTGACACACAAACAAAAGGGATGTGCCTCTGGACTGTGGACCCTCTCGCTGTGGGCCAGCTGGAGCCTCCAACAAAAGCAAACAAGGCCATAAAATAGAGACTGGGAGAAAGGGCCTTGTAGATGGGCTACCATGATGTAAGTAAATATGGTGCACATGTGAGGCCAACTGAACCGTTCCCCACATTGTGTATATAGTACGTTTGCGCAAACATGTTTTAAATAGTGCGTATTCACATTTTAAAGTATCCCTGTGCTGGTCTCCACTGTGAGTTTTTCCAGTTTAAAAACAAGGACAGTCCCTTTCTCTCGTTTACTGAAAGTAAGAGGATTCTGTGGAAAGCTACAACTGCTTTTAAGTGGATTTTAGACAAACACTTTATGACATAACGATAAACAATAGCAGAGAGCTAATGTTAAAGTTCAGAAACCGAATACCTAACGTCGTGTGTTTAACCGTCTTGAAATGATTATGAGATGAAAGGGTCAGTGGGCTAAAAGCTAAAGGTGGGATTAATTAGCGACCTTGTTTTCCACCCTCGTTTATCTCTTGTAGATAAGGTCATACTTGTCTCTGGCGTCCATTTTGTGGTAAATAAACGTAGAGCTGTTGTTTTCTTAGTTTTGGTCAATGTACAAGGTAGGAGTTACATTAATGTTGACATCGTTTTATTCATTAACCAATAAGTTAACTGACAATTTAGATAAGTCTAGAAAGAATAAATGAAAATAGAACCACCGTTTCCTTGGTGATTTTGATTTACACCTGAGGTAACAGTTAAAATAAGTATAGACTTTAGCTTTGATTTATTAGCCTTTAGCTCACCATTGAAATGCAATGATAAAGTTGTGTGTGTGTGTGTGTGTGTGTGTGTGTGTGTGTGTGTGTGTGTGTACTGAGCTCTCCAGTTCACTGACGATGCTGCAGCACTGAGTGCCAGTGGGAGTGCATTTACCAAAATGATGTATGAAAATCCTAACTTGCCGCAGCAGCCCTGGCCTCATTGCCATGCATCTTTTTTTTTTTGTGAATTTATACAAACACTTTCCATGTTTTGGGGAGTTTGTTTGCTTGTGTTTGCTTATGTTTATTTATTTATTAATTATTGTTAATAAAACAGGTCACGAAGCCAATAAATCTTAAACCAAAACGGCTTGTTGACAAATTGTAATTTCTTCCTAATGGACAAAGTTTGCCATTTTTGCCAAGTTTGTTTTATGATACTTTTAACAGATATCAGTGTCTGAGTAACTAAAGACGGGGCGGCACAGTGGTGCAGCAGGTAGTGTCTCTGTCACAGTTCCAGGGACCCGCTCTGGGTGACTGTCTGTGAGGAGTGTGGTGTGTTCTCCCTGTGTCCGCGTGGGTTTCCTCCGGGTGACTCTCTGTGAGGAGTGTGGTGTGTTCTCCCTGTGTCTGCGTGGGTTTCCTCCGGGTGACTGTCTGTGAGGAGTGTGGTGTGTACTCCCTGTGTCTGCGTGGGTTTCCTCCGGGTGACTGTCTGTGAGGAGTGTGGTGTGTTCTCCCTGTGTCTGCGTGGGTTTCCTCCGGGTGACTGTCTGTGAGGAGTGTGGTGTGTTCTCTCTGTGTCTGCGTGGGTTTCCTCCGAGTGACTGTCTGTGAGGAGTGTGGTGTGTTCTCCCTGTGTCTGCGTGGGTTTCCTCCGGGTGACTGTCTGTGAGGAGTGTGGTGTGTTCTCCCTGTGTCTGCGTGGGTTTCCTCCGGGTGACTGTCTGTGAGGAGTGTGGTGTGTACTCCCTGTGTCTGCGTGGGTTTCCTCCGGGTGACTGTCTGTGAGGAGTGTGGTGTGTTCTCCCTGTGTCTGCGTGGGTTTCCTCCGGGTGACTGTCTGTGAGGAGTGTGGTGTGTACTCCCTGTGTCTGCGTGGGTTTCCTCCGGGTGACTGTCTGTGAGGAGTGTGGTGTGTTCTCCCTGTGTCTGCGTGGGTTTCCTCCGAGTGACTGTCTGTGAGGAGTGTGGTGTGTTCTCCCTGTGTCTGCGTGGGTTTTCTCCGGGTGACTGTCTGTGAGGAGTGTTGTGTGTTCTCCCTGTGTCTGCGTGGGTTTCCTCCGGGTGCTCTGGTTTCCTCCCATGGTCCAAAAACACACATTGGTAGATGGATTGGTGAATCAAAAGTGTCCACAGGTGTGAGTGAATGTGTGTCGCCCCCCTGACCTGGAGGGTGTATTCCCGCCTTGTGCCCAATGATTCCAAATAGGCTCTGGACCCACTGCGACCCTGAACTGGATAAGGGTATTAGACAATGAATGAGTAATTTAAGACATTGTAATGAAATATTGGTGAACGAACAATGCCTTTGAAGTATTTTTACCTGAGTTGATTAATTAAGAGTCTTGTTACAAAAATAATCATAGGACATTACAGCCACAATAAATTATGATAATTTTGCTACTTAAGTACATTTGAATGCAAATACTTTTGTAATTAACTCCAGTGAAAATCTAAACAGAGGTCTTTTACTGAAGTAGTATTTTACCTTGGGTATCTGTACTTTAACCCAGTACATGATTTGTGTACTTTGTTCACCTCTGCACTTCCTCCATTATTTCCACTAGCACCAGTGCTAAACTACAGAAGCAACCTTCAGACACCAAACATGTCTTCACTAATCAAATAGAGTTTGGGTTAAACGTGATTTTTCATCACACTGTTGCTTCAACTCTCTCCCACTGCTGACTGCTCCAACCTTCAGTGTATGAGGCTCTCTCTTCAGGGTCAGATTTCAGAGCGCACAAATGAAAAATTATGAGCAGACTTCACAGTTGACTTACCGTCAGCATACTTCACCCCACTGATTCACCCCAGAGGACCCTGACACAGTGATTAGAGTGGATCAGCAGAGAGCCGGCAATGTCCTCGGCTCAGCCAGCTGACAGCACACATTCCTCCAGCAGACGTACACAAGCAGAGTTCTATAAAGACAGGGGAGGTTAAGCAGAGGATTATTCATCACTGCTGCTGGAGATGCACTTTTTAACCTGCCCCAGTAACCTCAGGAGTTTCTGCTGAACAGATGGAGCCTACTGAGAGAGACAGGCCACCTTTTAGTGCAAGTACAGTCCGGCAAAGTATACCATCAGTTTCATATTAAATTTTTTACAAATTGAAAAATTTAGATACAAGGGTTTGTTCCAGTGGTGGCAATAAAAAAGTAGACATAGTTTAACCAAACTGTAAACACTTTTTAGTTCTACAATTATAGACTGGCGGCATGGTGCTGCAGCAGGTAGTGTCGCAGTCACACAGCTCCAGGGGCATGGAGGTTGTGGGTTCGATTCCCGCTCCGGGTGACTGTCTGTGAGGAGTGTGGTGTGTTCTCCCTGTGTCTGCGTAGGTTTCCTCCGGGTGACTGTCTGTGAGGAGTGTGGTGTGTTCTCTCTGTGTCTGTGTGGGTTTCCTCCGGGTGACTGTGAGGAGTATGGTGTGTTCTCCCTGTGTCTGCGTGGGTTTCCTCCGGGTGACTGTCTGTGAGGAGTGTGGTGTGTTCTCCCTGTGTTTGCGTGGGTTTCCTCCAGGTGACTGTCTGTGAGGAGTGTGGTGTGTTCTCCCTGTGTTTGCGTGGGTTTCCTCCGGGTGACTGTGAGGAGTATGGTGTGTTCTCCCTGTGTCTGCGTGGGTTTCCTCCGGGTGACTGTCTGTGAGGAGTGTGGTGTGTTCTCCCTGTGTTTGCGTGGGTTTCCTCCAGGTGACTGAGAGGAGTATGGTGTGTTCTATCTGTGTCTGCGTGGGTTTCCTCCGGGTGACTGTCTGTGAGGAGTGTGGTGTGTTCTCCCTGTGTCTGCGTGGGATTCCTCCGGGTGACTGTGAGGAGTGTGGTGTGTTCTCCCTGTGTCTGCATGGGTTTCCTCCGGGTGACTGTCTGTGAGGAGTTGGTGTGTACTCCCTGTGTCTGCGTGGGTTTCCTCCGGGTGCTCCTGTTTGCCCTGTGAAGGACTGGTAGCCCCTCCAGGGTGTGTTCCCGCCTTGCGCCCAATGATTCCAGGTAGGCTCTGGACCCACCGCGACCCTGAACCGGATAAGTGTTACAGATAATGAATGAATTACAGACTGTAATCCATGTGTTACTCTGCATACTCTGTTTGTCCTTTTTCACCCTGTTCTTCAACGGTAAGTTGAAGAGCTGGTGTGACTTCAGGGGTGGATCATACTCCGAGCTGCAGTGACAGTGACATGGTGTGTGTTAGTGTGTGTTGCACTGGTTCCAAGTGGATCAGACACAGCAGTGTTGTGATAAGAAACAGAATGACTCCAGCGTTAAGTCACAAATACCAGAATAATTGCATTGTGTTCATAGTGCAGGCTCCCTTTTCCAAATTCACCTGTTAGTATAAGTAACCTCATGATGTGCCTGATGAAATGTGCTCCCTGCATATTCTGAAAGTGCAGTATTGAACATCACATCTAATATGAGTGTGTGAATATTAAACATATCATCTTGCCTGTTATTGTCAGTAACATCAAAAACAGTCAGTTCAGCCTGTAAAAGTAGGGCAGCTGTGAGGTGAGACCAGGAGAGTGTGTAGATCCCACCACTGATAACACCTAAATTCCAGCCTTGTGATGTCCTCCTGCTGTCTGAAAGCACTGGACCGTATCATGGTACCTGCAGATCACATTAAAACATGCTTGGCAGCCTTGTGCTGTGACCCCGCAGCTTTACGAGGCCAGGGTAAACGTCTGGAGGACAGACATGCTTTCAGTTTGAGGAATGTCACAGTTCATGCGATTTAGATAAGAAACAAGTTACAGTATGAGGAGCTTATGCAGTTGCTGATATGTTTTTTGTTTTAAACGGCTGTTGTCAACTGAAACTCAGCTGACAGTTTTAATACTTTATTTAATGTATCAATTTTCTGTTTATCCCTAAGCTGTTTTTCTTTCTCCAAACACAGTAACACCAGCCTATAAAGGCTGTTAAATCCATGCTAGAAATGCCACTAATGCAAGGGCACTGAACAGTTTAATGGCCTGGAGGAGAATGCAAACTGCCCAGATCTGTCACACCAGCTGAAAGCCTTCCACGCTACCTAGCACTGTAAGCATGCTTACATGCTAAATATGCTTGGAGAACACAAATTGCTCACTGCAACAAGGAGTCTGACTGGGCCACAAGCCTTGGACTATCAACCGTCAGTGAGCTGGTGAGTCTCTCACTGCCCACCTGGAATCACTGGGCACAAGGCGGGAACACACCCTGGGCAGAGCACCAGTCCATCAAAGGGTATCACACACTCACACTTACGGACACATTTTAGTAGCCACCTACCAATGTTTTTCTGGATTGGGGGGGTAAACCAATGCAGACACTGGGCGAACACACCACACTCCTTAAATATAGGGAAATTAGAGGGGCTTGACCCCACAGTCCCAGACCTGTATTGGTGCTACATGTAGCAAAACTGTGCCACCTACTATTTACAATTAAATGGAACTACTTTCAGTTTTTATAAATTGGACGTTTGCTAAAGTCCTGTAAAATAACTGAACTGAAAAATAAACTTTCTTCTTGAGAGTTTTGAGAGTTAAGCTGTGAGACCCCACATTAACCGACATGCCCAGGCCCCCAGAGTCAGTATGTTCAGCACCAGAAACAAGTCAAACACTCATCTCTCAAGCTGAAATAAATTACACGGGACGTAGAGCTCCATTCAGCTGAAGGCAGTAAGGGGAGGGTCCTGAGTCACAGCTTCAGAAATGAGTTTGTGGTTGTGGGGGCTGTCAGAACGAGGCGTCAGTTTAGTCTCCATCGCATGGAAGTCATTCTCAACACGGTTAAATTAGCTGGTTTATTTTTATCCTTTGTGAAATCAGTCAGTTTTATTGCGGGTCTGCGCAGGGCTTGCCATTTCACTTAACAACAGTTCCCTCGCACACTGGAGTCTGGACTATGGCACCGGGCGCCATGAGAGTTTTATGTGTTGGTGAAAGGGGATTGCAAAACAGTTCAAGTGAACTAATTATGTGTAGCCTTTAGGAACACACTGTAGGACTTTGGCTGTGAACTCTGGACAGGAATTTGAAGTGAAGGAAGGAATGGTCCTAATATTTAATCACGTTTGTACAAACATATTCACCCTCTAGTTCCACAGCTGTTACTCTACTTACCCCATGTTCATATGTAGCTTGGAAAATTCCACCTTGTCTTGACCTGCTTCCTTGTTCAAGTCATGACCACTGAACAGATGTTATCCAAGTGAATTTTTCTGGAAGGTATGCAGAATGGTTCAAATGATGCAGGGTGAAATTTCAATGTCAATATATATATTTTTTCTCTTTACACGGCATATTTCACAGTGTAGCTGAATAAAATTCTCAGTCATAATATACAACAGGTGCCAAGTTCCTACTCCTCTGCAGAGTCTGCCAAACATTTCTGTGCACTCATATTGATATTTCCAGATTAACAGAAGCTCCCAGAAAGAGTTAATGTTTATATCATTCAGTTCCCATGGGTGAAATATTGTAATCAATTACAAGTCTCGGGTGGAAATATACTGGAAGTAACAGTAAACAACAATGGAATGGACAGTTATTATTGATACATTGAACATTCATTCATTTATTGTCTGTAACCCTTATCCAGTTCAGGGTCGCGGTGGGTCCAGAGCCTACCTGGAATCATTGGGCGCAAGGTGGGAATACACCCTGGAGGGGGCGCCAGTCCTTCACAGGGCAACACAGACACCTACGGACACTTTAGAGTCGCCAATCCACCTACCAACGTGTGTTTTTGGACTGTGGGAGGAAACTGGAGCACCCGGAGGAAACCCACGCAGACACAGAGAGAACACACCACACTCCTCACAGACAGTCACCCGGAGGAAACCCACGCAGACACAGGGAGAACACACCACACTCCTCACAGACAGTCACCCGGAGGAAACCCACGCAGACACAGGGAGAACACACCACACTCCTCACAGACAGTCACCCGGAGGAAACCCACGCAGACACAGGGAGAACACACCACACTCCTCATAGACAGTCACCCAGAGGAAACCAACGCAGACACAGAGAGAACACACCACACTCCTCACAGACAGTCACCCGGAGGAAACCCACGCAGACACAGGGAGAACACACCACACTCCTCACAGACAGTCACCCGGAGGAAACCCACACAGACACAAGGAGAACACACCACACTTCTCACAGACAGTCACCCGGAGGGAACACACGCAGACACAGAGAGAACACACCACACTCCTCACAGACAGTCACCCGGAGGAAACCCAAACAGACACAGGGAGAACACACCACACTCCTCACAGACAGTCACCCGGAGGAAACCCACGCAGACACAGAGAGAACACACCACACTTCTCACAGACAGTCACCCGGAGGAAACCCACGCAGACACAGAGAGAACACACCAACTCCTCACAGACAGTCACCCGGAGCGGGAATCGAACCCACAACCTCCAGGTCCCTGGAGCTGTGTGACTGCGACACCTACCTGCTGCGCCACCGTGCCGCTGATACATTGAACAATGCTTCTGTAATGGACTGTTTGACCCTGCTAACAACCAGAACGTAGCTACAGAGTCTCACGTGAGAGCAGGGAAAAGCTCAGCCAATCACACTGGCCATATGTGTTACGGGGAGGTAGAGCTTGAGTAGAGAACATGATTTAACCCTTTCTGCACCTCAGACAGATCTGGGTTTTTATTTATCGGTGGGGACAATTCAACGATCGCTGGATATTGGTGGGGACATGTCACCTCGGTCCATGCTAATTCTACGCTTGTGTGTCCCGATTCTGCTCTCAGCTCCGACCCCATGAACTCCTATTGCTCAGTGTCATCAAACGTCTTCAAAGTACACACTTCAAAGAATTGCAAGAATTGGGATTGGAGGAAAGACTGCAGACAGCTATTTAGAAATCCTGGCTGGATACATTTGTATGTCCCAAAAACAGGACATGTCCAGCATAAAAGGACATAGCTCTTATAAGGGCCTAGATGCTAAAAAAACACCTGTGAGCTTGGTCACGTGATCCCTACGAGTTCAGAAGTGTGGGGCATGGCTACAGGACACGAGACACCAAAAAAATCAAAGCAAGGAGCAAGAGACAAGGGTAACATACACAGGAGACACACAAACACATACAAACACCAAGAGGGCTGCAGAGAGTACGTTTCATTCTGTTAACATGTGTTCAGTGTGTAGAAAACAAGAAAACAACCCTAAGCCATCCTCACAACTCTACACTATAATTATTTATCAATAAACCGTCCAATCCTCTTTGATTTACTGTTACTGCAGGGATCTTTCCACCTCAGCCTTGCCCTTTCTTACACAATGGCAGCTTTGTGAAATAAGAGAACTGACAGATTATAAAAGCTTCTGTTGTTTGGCATTAACCGTATATAAATTAGCTATACAATAACTTACTAAAAAGTGGTCTACTGTCCATGATGCGAGGGCACGACTCTGCAGGGGGATAAGATCTTGGCACGACACCTGTTGTACATTATGGCTCCAGGGTTCAGTTACACAGTAACGTTTTGTTTATTTACGTAGTTCACAGTAAATTATATTGCATCCTAAACCAAGTCATTTCAGCCTAAATTAAGACCTGGATGTGGCTTGAGTGGGTGGTGCTACAGTTTTTTATTTATTTATGTTTAATTACGACTATTGGCTTCTAGTGTTTGTTAGCAACATTAGCCTCGTAGCCCCAGTGCTAAAGTAAAGAAACAACATTTGGAGTCCAGAGATGTTTGGGCTGTTCAGATAAATCTGGGCTAAGTGGAAAACTCTGTTCATAAGTTTTTTTGTTTTTTTGCCAAGCTGTCCCTCTAATAGCTCCAGTTCCATCTGAGCTGGCTTCATATTCACAGCTATGTGACGTGAATAATGATCAATGGTTTTCAATTATAATGTGCTTATCCACTTTGACACTGTCCAAAGTGTTGTGTTTGCACTGAAGTCACAGTCAACATCTGGAGTGGTCCTCTTCCCTTTGGCTCAGCGCTAAAATGCTAACTGTGTGGTGCTTGTCGACACGAATGTGGCTTATGTTTCAGGACATGACTCTAAATTCTGAATTTTTGAGCATAGCCAAGTTCTCCCTCCTGTTTTTGTCCACATTCTTGTTCCCATGCTCCCTATAGGAGTTGCTGGCTGTAGGCCTGTACATACTTCTGTTTCCAAATACTTGGCAGTGCATCCGATCCATTCATATTCCATGAATCTGTTTAATGCAGGATACATGAAGTTCTCCTAGATGTAGGTCAGCAGAATTTACCTAAGACAACATTAAAGACATTCACCTCACTTCTCTCTGTGATCCCTGTAACCCTAAAAATTCACAGTTAGCATTGGCGCTAACATGTTTTAATTTTCTAATACTTTTTTCACTCGTAGCTCAGAGGCACAAGCAAAGATTTTTGTCAAAGCTTTCCATCCACACCACTTTGTTTTTAAGTAGAAGAGAAGACAGTTTATAACATTTTAAACAGCGTCACATCCTTTCAGACCTATGTCAGCTTGTTCTTTTCAGAGTGGAAATATGAACACAGACAGAGAGCTTTAATATGAGCACATTATAGTGTCTTACTGTAAGGATCGTGCCCTGCTCCTCCTGCTTCTGGTTGTTTCTCTGTTGTTGCTTTGTACTCCTCTCTGTCTCAAGTTTGTGTCCTTAGCCACGCCCCTTCCTCTCAGGTTCATCCTGTAGCTGTGTTCCAAAGCCTAGGCTGCAGCCAAGGTAGGACTGTCCTCTGAGTAACCTGTTCACACAAATGGAACGGTCTAAGTAGGCAGCGTCATGACTTTGGGACATTCATTCATTCATTATCTGTAGCCCTTATCCCATTCAGGGTCGCGGTGTCCAGAGTCTACCTGGAATCATTGGGCGCAAGGCGGGAATACACCCTGGAGGGGGCGCCAGTCCTTCACAGGGCAACACAGACACACACACATTCATTCACACCTACAAAACAAATTGTTTACATAATTAGTTTATTTTACAGTTTACAAGGTAAACAAACTCTGAAGGTCAGTTTTTCGCCCTCTGTACGCACAGAGAATTGTGGGTAACTGAGAGACGTAACGAAGAATACATCTGTTGCGATCTTCAAATCGCTCCAAACGTAGGCTGCATTTCTCAGCTGTACAGCTGAAGCATCCTTCACGTTGGAGCAGCCTTCTGTGACGTAGCGGCCGATAAATGTAGCCGAGCTCAGCCGCAGTCTTGGCTTTGGAACGCAGCTGTTCTCCTGTCCCTGCCTTAGCAACACCCCTTTCCTCATGTGACATTCACAGGTGTTCCTCGTTCTGTTTAGGTGTCCAAGCCCTGTCCCGTCTTAGTGTTGTGTTGTATTTCTCGTGTCCTTTAGCTCTTTCTTGGTCAATTACACCAGTGTCCTGTTATTTATGATCTGTTATTCTCATTGTTTGTTCTCTCTGGTCCATTACCTGCCCCGTGTTGTCCTGTCTCTGTGTGTACTTGACTTTCTCATGCCTGGGGGCTATTCCACAAAGAAGGATTTCTCAGTAAACCAGTTAACTTAAGCCCAAAGTCAAGCCTGTCCAGTAGGAACAGAGCTGAGGGTGATATGTATCGGACCGTCCTCAACTTTGGGCTTAAGTTAGCTGGCTAACTGAGAAATCCAGCTTTGTGTCCCTCACTTGTCCCTGAATCCCTATGACACATGGTTATAGAACAATACAGATTGTCTTCATATTAAATGTAGTGATGGAGAGTTTTCTGCATTGAATAAATGATTCCTGCAGAAACTGACAGAACCGCTTGTTCTCTGTGGCTCGTGGTTGTTTGATGCATTGAGCTTCGAGTTCCAAGTGCGGCTCGGCTTCAACCAACCCATCCATCGATGTGCATAGGAGACAAGCATCAAGACTCTTCTCTGTCCTGGCTCCCAGATGGTGGGATGAACTTCCACTGGCCTTCACTGCCTGAACTGTTCCTCAGTAGTGTAGTGTTGTGTAGTGTTTGTCTTTAAAGCAACACCATGTCAGATTAACTATTCTATAGAAACCGTAGTTCCACCGAACGTTCGCAAAAACACAGTCGTTAAGTGATGTAGTTGGAACTACAGCTTCAGACCTGTGGTTAGAAGCTTAGTTCCTGGTGACTATGTCATCAGTGATAGAAGACAGTAGAATAAGGGTAGTTTTATATATATATATACGAAATACACTGTGTGAGCGTAGAGATAAGTTGTAATAAAAGGAACAGGAGAGCAATACTTAAGGATTAGCAGCTTTCATTCCCCACACTGTGTGTGATAATGTACAGTACCTTTGACACATCACCAATAGAAACCATTCTATGTATACGTACCTGTACTTACTCACCTGCAGAGGGGTCATGTGAGAGGGAAAAGAGTACTATCTCTTGATGCTGAGTTGTACTTACCTGGTTGAATCCTTTCTCCATAGAGAGAAGGGAGACTTAGCACCTAGAAGAAGGAAAATATATTAACTAATAAATATTGATATTATTAATAAATGTAAAAGGTGCCATGGCCGTAAAAGAATATTTGGAATGTTGATAGTTCATTGTTATTTTTATTGCTTGTGAAACCTGTGTAGCCAAGATACAATCACTTTAGGGAATGGTATGTTCTAGGGGGCGGGGCTACCTATATATATATCAGTGGCGGATGCTGGTCCTTTCAAGGAGGGGAAGCTCAATTTCGGCCTACATCATAAAATGTGTGGGTTTATTTATACGTAAATTCTACCCTCCGTTCCTTTTAAAGAAAATGATCTGTGACCCTGTCGTACCAACAAGGCGTCTTTTCCAGGGATTTGACTAGTGTCCTCTCAATGGCCAGCAGAGCTAGGCTGCTTAAACGGCCTTGGCTCAGCGTCCTCACTGTTTAAAGCACTGTGAAGCTGTGGGAATGATTGAGAGGAAAGTCGCGTCTTAACCAGTGATAAGAAGCTGATTCTGAACAAAAGTTGAGTGCGTTGTAGTGCATATTTATTCAATGACATGTACACACAACAGTATATATTTGATCACTTATTTTGTGACATTTTAGGGGAAGCTGAGCTTCCCTTGAGGTCTTAGAGCAATCGCCGCTGATATATACCACACAAGGGTAAAAGATGGGGGCACTCTGCTAGACCGTAGCCGAGAGAATATAACCTGATGTGTTTAATAAGACTCAGATGACTTTGTCGTCGTTATATCTTTTTGTCTCTGCTAATAGAGAGTTTTGTTTTTGTTTTTGTTAATTATCAGTAATCATGGAGCGTGCATGTATATATTGTAAATATTGATGCAAAGTCTTGTGTGTAAATAAAGGCAGAAGGGAACCAAAAGTCAAACCCCTCTGTGCTATTTCGAGTCGACTCTACATCGCCACAGGCCTCTCGCCCGACTCTACCCCGTAGAGAACACCTCCCACTGTTACACTTTGCGATGGTAGAGGGGTGAGCTCTATCACACTGTGTTATGGTATCGTTTCCCAGCAAAAGTCTGTCTCATCTTGTCTCACTTGAAACAATAAAGACGTTACATGTTTTAGTTAAATGTTGCGGATATAATAACCTTAATATAGTATTTCACTGGAGGAATGTCAGCATGCCTTTTTTTTATAAACAGGTACAGATTTATAAAGTTATTCATCACTTAATACACCATATATACCAGAATACTACTTCCTGTCCCCCCCCCCTCCCCTCTAGGATTAGGAGTTGGGCTGATTTACAGGCCTTTTTTTGAAGTAGGGAATGGGTAGAAGGGATGGGGATGCAGAAAGAATCAATCAGGGTCTATACAAGTGAGAAAAGTTACTCATTATGCAACCAGTACTTTAATACAAATAAAGAGCCATATTAATTCTCCCTGTGTCTGTGTGGGTTTCCTCCGGGTGACTGTCTGTGAGGAGTTGGTGTATTCTCACTGTGTCCGCGTGGGTTTCCTCCGGGTGCTCCGGTTTCCTCCCACAGTCCAAAAACACACGTTGGTAGGTGGATTGGTGACTCAAAAGTGTCCGCAGGTGTCCGTAGGAGTGTGTGAGTGAATGTGTGTGTGTTGAATGTGTGTGTGTTGCCCTGTGAAGTACTGGCGCCCCCTCCAGGGTGTATTCCTGCCTTGCGCCCAATGATTCCAGGTAGGCTCTGGACCCACCGCGACCCTGAACTGGATAAGGGTTACAGATAATGAATGAATGAATGAATGAATAATTTTAAGTTAAAAATATTGCAGCGTGTTCCTTTATTTAGCCATTGATACCAGTAGTGTTACCCCCACTCTTACAACTGTAATAATAACACATCAGCAGTGGTGTCATGATGCTCTGTTTGATTTATTTACACATTGTTATTGAAGGTAGAAAGGGCTTACAACCAAAAACCTGGCATTTAGAGACGAGTAAAAAAAGTCCAGTGAGTGCAACTTCAGAGTCCCGTGCACAAAAGTCATTACTCAGTGCATGTTTCGTGAGACAAAGTTGGTGTGTAGTGCTTTGTATTTGCCTCTTTTTCTTAACTTTGCATGTGGGCATTCTTACTTTTCCATCTCTTTCCCATGTAGCCATTTCATTTAAATCCCCATCTGACTTTTACAGAGTTCTGGGTGTTTTCAGCTTTAAAACAATGATAATAATATAAGGTTTCCACCACCTGCAGCAGTTTTAACAGCGAGTGACCCCCTTCTCCAATGCTGCGGCACCATCTGGACCCTGTTAGTGCTGGGGTTGCCAGTCATGTCCTGTCCCTCCCCTTCGAGTTCCTCACAGGCAACCGCAGGATGATGAACTCAGCAGAAATGCTGAGCGATCCAGGCCCCTCCATTTGGTCCCACACTTCCATTCTTTTCTAATTACTCTGGGAGGACTCCGCTGAGGGGCTCCTGCAATTACACACGCCTCTGCTGTCTCCCCTAAGTCTATCCTTCTGCACGGAGTGGGTTTAGAGGAGCTGAACTCAATAACAGATTTATATCCTGCTGGCTGGTGCCTACAGGCTTCGCTGTCCCTGCAGTGACACTGGGCAGGACTCACTGTGGAAATGGCCTGACGTAATGGTCAGGATGTTTATATGTACAGCTAAATGTTGCTCTAAATCCAGGAGAGTATGACACGATGCCTGAGTCTCGGAAAGTGGACCGTGATACATTCTTGACTACCACAGCAAAGGGAGCTTATTAATGTTTGCTTTAACCAAGATAAACAATAACACTGATTCGTCTGTTTGATTACTTCTGTCTGTCAGTCTCTCTACTGGTCAATCCATGTCATTCTTCATGGTGGTTTACATATGTGTCTGTATATCTGTCAAATCAGAGCACCTCAAGGTTAACTTATTCACT
>NC_089806.1:7436459-7441809 GCF_029633855.1 Hoplias malabaricus
ATGTGGAGGGAAATTGATCTGAGGGGAGACATGGATGACCCACTTTCCTACATGGAGAAACATTCAAATGAAAACATTGGCTGTCTATCAGTTATGTAGAGATACGACCAATAAAATCACGAGATCTCCGCTGATACGCAGCCAGGGCTCTGCTCTGTTAGTGATTAATGAAATAGAGCTGTGGTTGGTGTGCAAATGTACACACACACACACACACATGCACTTATGAAATAGAGAGAAGGAGTCTACAATTTTTGAGCTTCAGTGATGAATGAAGAAAATGTCACTCACCCAGTCACTCACACACTCACACCTGTGGACGGTTTCACACACTCACCCAGTCACTCACACACTCACACCTGTGGACGGTTTCACACACTCACCCAGTCACTCACACACTCACACCTGTGGACAGTGTCACACACTCACCCAGTCACTCACATACTCACACCTGTGGACAGTTTCACACACTCACCCAATCACTCACACCTGTGGACAGTTTCACACACTCACCCAGTCACTCACACACTCACACCTGTGGACAGTTTCACACACTCACCCAGTCACTCACACCTGTGGACAGTTTCACTCACTCACCCAATCACTCACACATTCACCCAGTCACCCACACACTCACACCTGTGGACAGTTTCACACACTCACCCAGTCACTCACATACTCACACCTGTGGACAGTTTCACACACTCACCCAGTCACTCACATACTCACACCTGTGGACAGTTTCACACACTCACCCAATCACTCACACCTGTGGACCGTTTCACACACTCACCCAGTCACTCACACACTCACACCTGTGGACCGTTTCACACACTCACCCAGTCACTCACACACTCACACCTGTGGACCGTTTCACCCACTCACCCAATCACTCACACCTGTGGACAGTTTCACACACTCACCCAGTCACTCATACACTCACATCTGTGGACAGTTTCTTTCCCTCCCTCCCTCCCTCCCGTGAACAGTTTGTTTGTTTGTTTCTCTCTCTCTCTCACTCACTCACTCACTCACTCACTCACTCACTCACGACCTAGGAGATGTGTGACAGCAACACTGCTGTAGCACCATTGTGCCATTCAACGAATCAGCTTCTTCAAACCGAACTGATATGAATCTGGACATGGATGTGGTTCAGTACCTCAATAGTGTACTGTATATTCAAAAATAACTGAATGTAGATATTAAGGTTTGTTTTTCAACATTCAGTCTTCACCGTTACTTCAAACCAAATAATCTTTCTGCTTAATGTTTGGCAACAGCCCTGATTTGAAACATCTGAAGAAAGCAGAATAGACCAATAAGGCAAAGTTTTACTTTGGAGAATTCCGAAGGAAGTCATCAACCCACACTGACAACTCCCAGCTGTTCACTGTAACACATCATTAGTGCATCTGTTCTTACTGGAGTGTGCTCCAACAGGCCCCAAAGACTGCAGCTCTTCTGAAGTCAACTGGTGCAGCAGTCTAAGTACTGAATCTCTCAACAGGAGATTTCTGGTGTGATCCCTGGTGATGCCTCAGCAGATCACAGCCCATGTTAGCCCAGTAAAGTACACATGACTTCTCTCTCTGGGTGGGTAGCCCCTCATCCCCTTTAACATGTAAACATTACCACTCATCACAGCATGGGTGTCTGTTAACTGATGTGACAGATCTGCGCAGCTGTTGCTCTCCTCCAGTGTGTTGAACTGTCAACTGGTGTTGCCTTAGCGACAGTTCATAAAGAAATGGTGGCTGGATTTACTTGTCTCAGAGGAAGCATTTGTTTGCCTTTACCTTCCGAGGCTCATTGTGTGTGACTGGGAGAGTCCTAAGCTATATTTAGCCCAATCCGTGCAGTGAAACACACATTTACACACACACACACACACACACACACACACACACACACACACACTAGTGAACACTAGGGGGCAGTGAGCACACATGCCTGGAGCAGCAGGCCCATTTGAGGCAGGCTATGATATAAATCATTAATGCTAATATACCTGATGTTTTCACTATTTTGTCCATCCCAAATAAACCATCTATAATGCTGTATGTGTGATGTTAAGAGGCCAGTCAGTTTCTTGGAGTTGGAACTCTGTTGCACACACACTGTAGCATTTAGCTGCTATCTCTACCTGGCGTCAAAACCAAATCCACAGTCTGAGTCTATTCTTGTAGTTGCTCCTACAACATGATGGCAAATGCTTGCATGTTTACTACTTATGAGAATGAAAATAAACCCGTGAACACACTCTCTCCACCTGGAGGGGGGGGGGGGGGAGAAAAAGAGAAATTGACCTGGCTTCAGTGCTTAGCTGAACATCTGGCGCAGTTTATTCTGGCATGCTCTGTGTTTTCAAGAGTGGGAAAGTATGACGCCCTTTTGCTTTTCAGTCGTCTCTTTCTGATCTGAGCAGTGAGAAATCACCTGCTACATACAGTTTTGCATGAGACCTTAAATGTCAGGTCAACCCTTCAGGGAGGTGCTGTATGGCATATCTGGTTCCTTAAAGGAACCACTCGGTAAATGAGATGTGTGTGAGAAACTTTTTTAACATTTACAATAGCCCTCCTCTGAAAACTGTAAACATTCCTCACCACTAAGATCTTTCATAGAAATGTATAAATCAGGCAAAAATTAATTCATTGTCTGTAACCCTTATCCAGTTCAGGGTCGCGGTGGGTCCAGAGCCTACCTGGAATCATTGGGCGCAAGGCGGGAATACACCCTGGAGGGGACGCCAGTCCTTCACATGGCAACACAGACACATTCACACCTACGGACACTTTGAGTCACCAATCCACCTACCAACATGTGTTTTTGGACTGTAGGAGGAAACCGGAGCACCCGGAGGAAACCCACGCAGACACAGAGAAAACACACCACACTCCTCACAGACAGTCACCCGGAGGAAACCCACGCAGACACAGGGAGAACACACCACACTCCTCACAGTCACCCGGAGGAAACCCACGCAGACACAGGGAGCACACACCACACTCCTCACAGACAGTCACCCGGAGGAAACCCACGCAGACACAGGGAGAACACACCACAATCCTCACAGACAGTCACCCGGAGGAAACCCACGCAGACACAGAGAGAACACACCACACTCCTCACAGACAGTCACCCGGAGCAGGACTTGAACCCACAACCTCCTGTGTGACTGCAACACCTACCTGCTGCACTACCGTGCTGCCTACACCATGGGAACTCATTTAGAGGCACAAGACTTTAACTTTAACTGTTGTATAACTATGCTTGTGGTCATTTAAGTCTGCGGCTGACATGGAGGTGTCCCTCAGGTTGTGTTATTTTTCTTGGCAAGAGGACGCTTCCATGCAGCGTCATGAAGCAGTTCAGAGGGTTGAAGGGGGGCTGCTGTGAGCCAAGGCCATGACACGGTCCTCTGTGGCCTAGACCTTCAGGCCTGTCTGCCAGCTGGAGGCCTTTTTTTTCTTCCAGAAAGAGTGAGAGAAAATGTATGTGTGTGTGTGTGTCTGAGAGAGAGAGAGAGAGAGCACCAACCATGAGCTCATAAATGACTGAAAACAATCCGCATGCTGTTTTCCTAGCAAATGCCACTCAGTGCACACATAACTACAATTAGAAAAACACAAACCGTTTCAAGCCTACCCAGAATCACTGGGCGTAAGGCGGGAACACACTCTGGAGGGGGCGCCAGCCCTTCACAGGTCGACACAATCACTCACATATTCACACCTACAGACACTTCTGAGTCACCAATCCACCTACCAATGTGTGTTTTTGGACGGTGGGAGAAAACTGGAGGAAATCCATGCAGACACAGGGAGAACACACCACACTCCTCACAGACAGTCACCCGAGGAAACCCACACAGACACAGGGAGAACACACCACACTCCTCACAGACAGTCACCCGGAGGAAACCCACGCAGACACAGGGAGAACACACCACACTCCTCACAGACAGTCACCCGGAGGAAACCCACGCAGACACAAAGAGAACACAACACACTCCTCACAGACAGTCACCTGGAGGAAACCCACGCAGACACAGGGAGAACACACCACACTCCTCACAGACAGTCACCCGGAGGAAAGCCACGTGGACACGGGTCTGCTATCATGTGTCATACCTGGAACCCGGGTGTTCAGACTTCACTGTGGTCAGACAGAGGGCGAGATCCCAGGCAGAAACACTAATAGAGCTCTGCCCCTGATGGGCCTCCAGAGAGAAGAACATACTGACTGTAGCACTGCTGTCACAGATGCCAGTGCTTCAAGTTAATATTTCCTTAATCACTGATGACACACCCTGGTCATTTTATGATTAAATACATTCTGATTAAGCTGAATTTATTCAAATATTAGCGAACAAATGTGATTAATCTCAATTAACGAAAATGGACTGTTAAAATAATTGGAATTCATTTTTAAGTCACCTGACACACATAATCAGACACAAGCGTCAAGAATCTACGCAAAACAAAGTCTAATACATTAAATACATTACAAAGCCTTAGAGTGTTATGAGTTAATGATCAGTCTTCAGTGGTCATTAACCTCAGATAAAGAGCTGTAAGTTGAGTAAGTAGAGTCTACCGAGAGATACGTCAGTTAGCATTTATCACTGGCAGCAGGTTGGCGTGTGGTAATTCATTCTGAACTGTTATGGCCCATAAGTAATGACGCATCACACGGTATTCCTCTGGCACCAGAGCTGATTTATGGTTCCATGTGTTAATAGTTTAAAACGCCATAGGGATCTGACTGTGGGGATTTGCTCACCATATGTGCTACCAGCACATGAAAGAAAAGCCCAGGCCTTCTCACACATCTTCAGGAAGCAGTGCACGGAAATCAGACCCGTCGCCTCTCGTTTCAGCTTCTCAGTCGTCACAGCCACTCATCACGAAACTGAAATCCAGTGCCCCATGTGCTTTAATCCACTTTCACTTACATTATGAAAAGAAAGGACCTTGCTTATGGAACAAATAACGATCCGTGCTAAAACTAACTGCAAAGAATTTGTAAGGTCATCGATGCTAGAATCAACCTGCTCGTGTTTAGTGACTTTCTCGCCAGCACCACAAACCCAACCAGGATGATTTTAATCGCAGGGGTTTCATATCCCAATTTAACTTTATGGGGATGTAATTGTATGATGTCACAGCCATTTAAATCAGCTGTCATGTTTTTGAGCATTAACTACTCTCTGTAGTTTATAGATCAGTATTTGTTAGAGTGTTAACTTACACCTCACATTGATTAGAAAGTTAGAAAAAGGGTATAGTACAATAAGCAACCAGAGGAAACCCACACAGACACAGAGAGAACACACTAAACTCCT
>NC_089806.1:7536707-7544207 GCF_029633855.1 Hoplias malabaricus
TAGTTGTTTGTTTAGCACAGCTCCAGTGTTCCTCCGGGTGACTGTCTGTGAGGAGTGTGGTGTGTTCTCTCTGTGTCTGTGTGGGTTTCCTCCAGGTGACTGTCTGTGAGGAGTGTGGTGTGTTCTCTCCTGTGTCTGTGTGGGTTTCCTCCGGGTGACTGTCTGTGAGGAGTGTGGTGTGTTCTCCCTGTGTCTGCGTGGGTTTCCTCCGGGTGACTGTCTGTGAGGAGTGTGGTGTGTTCTCCCTGTGTCTGCTGTGGGTTTCCTCCAGGTGACTGTCTGTGAGGAGTGTGGTGTGTTCTCCCTGTGTCTGCGTGGGTTTCCTCCGGGTGACTGTCTGTGAGAGTGTGGTGTGTTCTCCTCTGTGTCTGCGTGGGTTCCTCCGGGGTGACTGTCTGTGAGGAGTGTGGTGTGTTCTCCCTGTGTCTGCGTGGGTTTCCTCCGGTGACTGTCTGTGAGGAGTGTGGTGTGTTCTCCTGTGTCTGCATGGGTTTCCTCCGGGTGACTGTCTGTGAGGAGTGTGGTGTGTTCTCCCTGTGTCTGCGTGGGTTTCCTCCGGTGACTGTCTGTGAGGAGTGTGGTGTGTTCTCCTGTGTCTGCAGTGGGTTTCCTCCGGGTGACTGGGTCGGTAGTGTGGTGTGTTGTGTCTCCCTGTGTCTGTGTGGGTTTCCTCCAGGTGACTGTCTGTGAGGAGTGTGGTGTGTTCTCCCTGTGTCTGCGTGGGTTTCCTCCGGGTGACTGTCTGTGAGAGTGTGGTGTGTTCTCCTGTGTCTGCGTGGGTTTCCTCCGGGTGACTGTCTGTGAGGAGTGTGGTGTGTTCTCCCTGTGTCTGCGTGGGTTTCCTCCGGGTGACTGTCTGTGAGGAGTGTGGTGTGTTCTCCTGTGTCTGCGTGGGTTTCCTCCGGGTGACTGTCTGGACGAGTGTGGTGTGTTCTCTCTGTGTCTGCGGGTTTCCTCCGGTGACTGTCTGTGAGGAGTGTGGTGTGTTCTCCCTGTGTCTGCTGTGGGTTTCCTCCAGGGGACTGTCTGTGAGGAGTGTGGTGTGTTCTCCTGTGTCTACATGGGTTTCCTCGGGGTGACTGTCTGTGAGGAGTGTGGTGTGTTCTCCTGTGTCATGCGTGGGTTTCCTCCGGGTGACTGTCTGTGAGGAGTGTGGTGTGTTCTCCCTGTGTCTGCATGGGTCTCCTCCGGGTGACTGTCTGTGAGGAGTGTGGTGTGTTCTCCCTGTGTCTGTGTGGGTTTCCTCCGGGTGACTGTCTGTGAGGAGTGTGGTGTGTTCTCCCTGTGTCTGCGTGGGTTTCCTCCGGGTGATTGTCTGTGAGGAGTGTGGTGTGTTCTCCCTGTGTCTGCGTGGGTTTCCTCCGGGTGACTGTCTGTGAGGAGTGTGGTGTGTTCTCCTGTGTCTACATGGGTTTCCTCCGGGTGACTGTCTGTGAGGAGTGTGGTGTGTTCTCCCTGTGTCTGCGTGGGTTTCCTCCGGGTGACTGTCTGTGAAGAGTGTGGTGTGTTCTCTCTGTGTCTGCGTGGGTTTCCTCCGGGTGACTGTCTGTGAGGAGTGTGGTGTGTTCTCCCTGTGTCTGCGTGGGTTTCCTCCGGGTGACTGTCTGTGAGGAGTGTGGTGTGTTCTCCCTGTGTCTACATGGGTTTCCTCCGGGTGACTGTCTGTGAGGAGTGTGGTGTGTTCTCTCTGTGTCTGCGTGGGTTTCCTCCGGGTGACTGTCTGTGAGGAGTGTGGTGTGTTCTCCCTGTGTCTACATGGGTTTCCTCCGGGTGACTGTCTGTGAAGAGTGTGGTGTGTTCTCTCTGTGTCTGCGTGGGTTTCCTCCGGGTGACTGTCTGTGAGGAGTGTGGTGTGTTCTCCCTGTGTCTGCGTGGGTTTCCTCCGGGTGACTGTCTGTGAGGAGTGTGGTGTGTTCTCCCTGTGTCTGCGTGGGTTTCCTCCGGGTGACTGTCTGTGAGGAGTGTGGTGTTTTCTCCCTGTGTCTGCGTGGGTTTCCTCCGGGTGACTGTCTGTGAGGAGTGTGGTGTGTTCTCCCTGTGTCTACATGGGTTTCCTCCGGGTGACTGTCTGTGAGGAGTGTGGTGTGTTCTCTCTGTGTCTGCGTGGGTTTCCTCCGGGTGACTGTCTGTGAGGAGTGTGGTGTGTTCTCCCTGTGTCTGTGTGGGTTTCCTCCGGGTGACTGTCTGTGAGGAGTGTGGTGTGTTCTCCCTGTGTCTGCGTGGGTTTCCTCCGGGTGATTGTCTGTGAGGAGTGTGGTGTGTTCTCCCTGTGTCTGCGTGGGTTTCCTCCAGGTGACTGTCTGTGAAGAGTGTGGTGTGTTCTCTCTGTGTCTGCGTGGGTTTCCTCCGGGTGACTGTCTGTGAAGAGTGTGGTGTGTTCTCTCTGTGTCTGCGTGGGTTTCCTCCAGGTGACTGTCTGTGAGGAGTGTGGTGTGTTCTCCCTGTGTCTGCGTGGGTTTCCTCCAGGTGACTGTCTGTGAGGAGTGTGGTGTGTTCTCCCTGTGTCTGCGTGGGTTTCCTCCGGGTGACTGTCTGTGAGGAGTGTGGTGTGTTCTCCCTGTGTCTACATGGGTTTCCTCCGGGTGACTGTCTGTGAGGAGTGTGGTGTGTTCTCTCTGTGTCTGCGTGGGTTTCCTCCGGGTGACTGTCTGTGAGGAGTGTGGTGTGTTCTCCCTGTGTCTACATGGGTTTCCTCCGGGTGACTGTCTGTGAAGAGTGTGGTGTGTTCTCTCTGTGTCTGCGTGGGTTTCCTCCGGGTGACTGTCTGTGAGGAGTGTGGTGTGTTCTCCCTGTGTCTGCGTGGGTTTCCTCCGGGTGACTGTCTGTGAGGAGTGTGGTGTGTTCTCCTTGTGTCTGCGTGGGTTTCCTCCGGGTGACTGTCTGTGAGGAGTGTGGTGTGTTCTCCCTGTGTCTGCGTGGGTTTCCTCCGGGTGACTGTCTGTGAGGAGTGTGGTGTGTTATCCCTGTGTCTACATGGGTTTCCTCCGGGTGACTGTCTGTGAGGAGTGTGGTGTGTTCTCTCTGTGTCTGCGTGGGTTTCCTCCGGGTGACTGTCTGTGAGGAGTGTGGTGTGTTCTCTCTGTGTCTGCGTGGGTTTCCTCCGGGTGACTGTCTGTGAGGAGTGTGGTGTGTTCTCTCTGTGTCTGCGTGGGTTTCCTCCGGGTGACTGTCTGTGAGGAGTGTGGTGTGTTCTCTCTGTGTCTGCGTGGGTTTCCTCCCACAGTCCAAAAACACACGTTGGTAGGTGGATTGGCGACTCAAAAGTGTCCGTAGGTGTGAGTGTGTGAGTGAATGTGTGAGTGTGTGTGTCGCCCTGTGAAGGACTGGCACCCCCTCCAGGGTGTGTTCCTTCCTTGCGCCCAATGATTCCGGGTACACTGCAGATCCACTGCAGCACTTACACAGGATGAACGAATAAATGCATGTTGAGATATTGCAGGAACCCTTGGTTGTTCCATAAATGTGACAGGGCTTGAACTTTGAATGTTTGAAGTCTTAAGTGTTCAGACAGTAAAAAAGGTTTAGGACTGGTTGCAGGGACAGGGTTAAGTTTAGACTTTGTAAATGCTGATTTCTCATTGACAGGAGAACATTCATGGACTAAGATTAACCCTGTCAATGCTGATTTGATGAGAGGTGGATGTGGTTACTCCCGGCCTAGTGATATCAGTACTGCGACGACCATCATTGTGATAACAATATACATGTTTATAATAGATAAAGAGGCAAGAAAATCAGTTTTAATAATAACAAAACAAATATATATATGTGACACTGATGTGGTGGTGGTGTGTTAGTGTGTGTTGTGCTGGTGTAGAGTGGATCAGACACAGCAGTGCTGCTGGAGTTTTTAAACCGCTCAGTGTCTGGTCTGAGAACAGTCCACCGACCAAAAACATCCAGCCGACAGCGTCCTGTGTCACTGATGAAGGACTAGAGGACGAGCGACACACACTGTGCAGCGACAGATGAGCTACTGTCTCTGACTCTACATCTACAAGGTGGACCAACGAGGGAGGAGTGTCTCACAGAGTGGACAGAGAGTGGACACAGGGTTTAAAAACTCCAGCAGCACTGCTGTGTCTGATCCACTCTACACCAGCACAACACACACTAACACACCACCACCACGTCAGTGTCACTGCAGCGCTGAGAATGATCCACCGAAAGGTGGAAAACGTGTGCAGACTACAGTCTGTAACTGTTCGAACTAAAAAGTTCTTCTGTGTGGTCAGTGGAGCTGAGAGAATGTTATGGAGTGTGTGTAGAAACAAGGAGGTGGCTTTAATGTTATGGCGGAATGGTGTATATTATAATTTCTCACTCATATTCATTTCACTTCCGTGTGTATAAGTAATAACTGTGTGTGAGTAGCTGTGTAACTGTAAAACTGTCGGCAGTTTGAGTGAGAGCTGAAGACGGCAGTCAGACAGGACCCTAGAAACTTTCATGTGGGGCTTTTTTTTTTTTTTTTTTTGGGTATCCTTAACCGATCTTTCCCGGAGTGCACCTGTGAGTGTGTGTGAAAAGTGAGGCGGCCTGCGGCTCTCCGGAGCAGACACACACACACACACACACACACACACACACACACTCACACACACTCTCACCCCATTTTGTGGCTTTAGCAAATGTTCCTGAGCACCGTGTGATCTACCTGTACAGTGCATGTGCACCTCTCCAGCATCCGGTCCAGCGTGCACAGAACTAGACCGGAAACAGAGATGCCACTGCAGGATTGTGTGCTTCTGCACTTGTATCTTTTTCTGTTTCACACACACACAGACACACACACACACACCTTTGTCTGATCTCAGTTTGTAGTTCACAGGTGTTTAGGCTTTTGCGGTGTGTGATATTGCAGCCTGAAGAAAGTAGAACAGCTGCTGAAGAGGAAGACGAGCTGTAGCTGCGACGTTCTAAGTGCACTATGAGGAGCGTTCCGCGCATCAGGAACGTTACTTTTCATGTGACACCTGCGCATGTGTGTTGTGGTCACTTTGAGGTCGGCTCGATGATAGGGAATGGTAGAATATGACCCCAGGAGTGGCCTGCTGAATTCTCTTCACACTAGCTTGTTATTTGTGCACTGTGTAGTAAATTTACCTTCAAATTACAGCTTCAAATTTCTACTCTGGGCTCAGCACTGCAGAAACTGTACTAGGTAACTTTTGGAGGAGCACTTGGTAAGATTTGGCTTTTGTGTTGCAAGAGCTCATTGTAATTCATTGTACTGAAATCAATGGGGAGGGCGTGGTTTCAAACCCTCCTCGACAAAGTTCCATAGTGAAGTTTCTGCAGTGCTTAGCCTGGAGTAGCGACAACAGAAGCTCTATTCTCCCTAATTTGGGCTAGGAAAGCATCCCAATAATTTTGAAGCAGTAGTTTTTAAATATAAATACTGCATAACGTTGCTTTAAAAGAACAATTAGTCATTTTCTCCAGTGAGTTTTCTTCACATTATGAAAGTGACACCTAGAGACCGGGATGTATTTGAAAATCTATACTAAACCTGTTTTAAAAAATGGCCTCTCCTATGTGGGGTGACCCACTCTATGGAGCATAAACTCATGTGAGTTGGCTGAATATGACGCTAGCATCATGCTAGTTTGAGGTGGTGTGACGTGTGGTGTAATAGCCGCTCAGCTCTGCAGCTATGGGGTCCTGGGTTTGAGCCTGGGTTTGTGGGTGTTCCACAGGGGCCGCCTCTGGCACGAGTGGCTGAAAGTGGAGCAAAGAGTCCAGAAGTGGATCAAGGCTTATTATTAGTGGCTTATTGGTCTCCTAATTAGCGTTTTTGGTTTAAGATATTGTGCATCGTTTTTTTAAAATGCGAAGCTGCTTTTGTACAAACAAGCTAATGGCCCTAATACTGAGCACAGTTTGAAAATGGTCTACTGAATTATCTCAGAATTCAGGAAGTTGTGCAACATAACCTACACTTGTTGGAAAATACTGATCCCAAAAATCAGAAGTAAAGACACACTTGGGGTCACGTTATTCTATTGGTCAACACCACGCGGTACATAACGCATCATCAGTATGAATAGCATGAGTGAATGTATAAATAGATGCAGATATCTTTACCACACACATGTTCACCATAATCATTCTACCTCAGTTATATCGTAACTGGGCACAAACATCAGTTCCTCACTTTCATGACTGCATTATACACTCATTAGTTTCTGAGCAGACGGTATGTGATTTATAGCAGTTACTGAATCAAATGTCTGATGATTAACGTCTGGAAAATAAGCACGGACTACTGACCTTTTACCTGCAGGTCTATTAGTCATATTAAATCTGTGAAAACATCATGATACAGCCATGATACAGTCCTTTTCTGTGTAAACTACATTTGTGATTCAGCCTGATTATGATTCAGTTGGAAGTAAAGTCAGGATCAGGTTCAGAAACGCAAAATCGTAATCAGAAGTGCAATTAAAAACAAATAACAAAACAGAAAAAAAGATTTGTGATCACAGAATCACATTCACAGTCTGAACAGAATCATAAATAGAATCAGGATCACAGTCTGTATCACAACAGAATCTGAACAAAATCAGAATCACAGTCTGAACAGAATCATAAACCAAATCACATCAAAATTAGACCAAAATCACAAAAAAAAAAAAGATTATGCCCCCATTCAGATCAGAAATGTAATAACAACTAACAGATTCAAAAACTGAATCAGAATCTGAATCGCAATTAGACCTGAATCACAGATAGCGACAGGATCACAATAAAACCAACAATCAGAATCACAAAACTGAATCAGAATCACAGTCAGAATCTGAACAGAATCACAATCCGAATCTGAACAGAATCACTATTAGATTCAGACTCACAACAGATGGGTTCTAAAATCTCGTCCGTTCAGAACTTCACATCAAAGTCTTTAACATCTTTCCTGTTCCTCTCTCTCTCTCTTTCTCTCCCTGACACTTTCTTCTCCACAGACGACTCCACTCATGAGGTGGACCCCGAGCGCCCCTCTCCTGACCCCTCTCTGGTCAGCCCAGTGGCCGGAGAGAGAGACCTGCTGACCTGCGGCCAGTGTCAGACCAACTTCCCTCTGGGAGAGATCCTGTCCTTCATCGAGCACAAGCGTCTTCTCTGCAGGGGAGCCGGCGGCTGCTGTGAAAAGACGGGGGACAGGGCCAGCGGACCCTCGTCCCCCCGGCCGCCCCGGGCCGGCCCGGTGGAGATCGGCATCCAGGTGTCCCCTGGAGGAGAGGAGGACCAGCAGAAACGCCTCACACCTGCCAGAGGAATCTGCCCCAAACAGGAGAACTTCCCCACAGGTGAGAGCAGGACAGACCCAGACACGCACCGCCCATGGCTCAGAGATGAGGGATTTGTTTCAGCAGTTACTGATTCACTGATAAATAAATAAATCGGACGGTACTGAAATTATTTAGAGATTTAGAAACGAATCTGCTTCTCAGGCACGTAAATGTAAATATCTGCGTTACTCTAGTGTTGAGTGAGTGA
>NC_089806.1:7546707-7697774 GCF_029633855.1 Hoplias malabaricus
ACACTCCGCAAGCTGTCAGTCTGGAACATGTGATCCTCTGCGGAATTCTGGGAGTTGGAGTCTAGAATAAGGTCCAGTTAGAGAAGTTTTTCCCAAGCCAAAGTCTGGAACATAATGTCTAATTTGTATTATGATAGGTGCCAAACCCTGTACACTGAAGTAGCCCTGTCGTTATAGCAACAATTTATGTAGTTGAATGTCAAATCAAATTCCACTTTAAATTACATTTAAACATATTTCAACAAGATTTATAAATAATTATAAATAGCAAATAAAATGTCCTTTTCTCATTTTTAAGCAAAATATAGCAATAAAACAATGATTTTTTTTAAAAATGCTTCAAATCACTAATGACTTGCAGTTGACGTTACTGCTTTTCCACAACCAGCGATCTGATTGGCTCTTATTGCTGAAGCACGGGACTTTATCCGCTAACAGCGATCTGATTGGCTCTTTATGTTGAAGGACTTTATCTATGATCATTTTAAACAGTCATTTACTGGGTTTAACTCACACAACACTGTTGTCCTTAAAGTGTCCCAAAAGAGCTTTGATCACGTCTCCTGGGCTATTTTCACTGGCCCCAGGTCAGCGTCTGGAGCTCTGCTCTGTGTGTGTCACTCACTGAGATCACAGCTTACGCTCATTATAATGCACAGATCTGATTGGTCCGTGAGTTTCCTGGAGCGCTAAACCTGAACCGTAACGACTAGAAGAGTCACACCATTTAAAACAAAAAGCTCTTAAGCGTTTATCAGTTACAGGTCCATGTTTGGATCGGACAGCATCTGGGTCCGGACTCAGACCACGGGCCACCTATTTGTGACCCCTGGTACAGACCATAGATGATCTGTCTCTTTGAAAAAAGTGGATCTCAAGCGAAAAATGCATAGGTACATCTGCTTTAAAGGCTGTTTTTCTGATGGAGAGAGTGTTGGTGGTCTCTACCAGGTCTTGCACAGTTTTTAGGAGTTTTTAAGCATTCTAGGAACTCACCTCTTAACTCGTCTTTCCGTGGGTGGGCTTTCTCCTGTCGGTCTCGAAAAAACATCTCCTGGAAAATGAAGACCTTGCAGTAAATGGCCATTCAGACTTGGACTTGAAATAAACAAAGGCTGGTGTCCACACAGCGCTGTACATTCTCACATGTATATACATGTAGCTCAGGCCTCAACATTATAGGCCGTGATTACACACACACCCATGTCTACACAGACCCGTGTCTCTCTCTCACACACACACACCCCTCTCGTCTTTCTTTGTCGTGTTTCTCTCACTCTTCCCTCAGTCTCACACGTTTACACACAAACAACAACACATTCATAAAGAGATATTCAAAGCACTGTTCCAGGTAATGAACCTGAGGATATTAACACCAATGTATGTGAAGGCTCGGGGCTTCTTCATCGTATCCCGTCGATGTTGGTGTTCAGAGCCTCAGGGGATTAGTGAGGTCAGGTACTGGTATTGGGTGATTAGTTCTGGATCACAAACACCACTCCAGCTCATCCCAAAGCAAATGGAATGGGTTCCATCACTCCACAGCACACACTTCCGCTGCTCCGGTATGTGTTATATTAATATATAATTTGATGATGAATCGACCAATAGAAATGCTCCTAAATTAGATGGAATATAATCATTTTGCTTTGACTCCCATTGAACTTTAAGAACTCTAAAGATATGTGCTTCAATCCAGTGGCATTGTGGGGCTGGCCTCAACCTGACGCCCTCCCCTCGTCACTGCTGGCCCTCAGATTTAAACCCCACTGCCATTTACCTTTTCATCAGACTGGCTCTCCTCAATGCTCTCGCAGTGCAGTGGTCTAACGTTGCCTCTGTCATTGGGAGATCGCTGGTTCCATCCCTGGTGATGTCCGAGTGAAGTGTAGTATACGCACTGTCAGTGTGGGCATCTGGTAGATAATGTGACAGATCTGGGAAGTTAGTGTTCTCCTCCAAGTGTGTTGAGCTGTTGAATTAGCAGCAGGCGCTGGCTGGCTCCGCAGATCTCAGATGAGCCATGTGCTTACCTTGACTGTCTCGGTTTGGTGGCGTTGTGTGTGACTGGGGGAGTCCTAGCTGTGGAGGGGAAGTAGAGATGAATAATAACTGGAGGGAAAGTAAAAAGTGAAAAACTGAAAGACTGTGGCCAATATTCTGGAACGACTGTTGTACTAGAACATCTTTGGTACCATTCCCATTACATACAACTGCTTGGGAATAAAGCCAAAGACATGTGTTATCTCTTTGTACACGTTTGGGATGGCACTATCTGAGAAAGCGAAATAGTTCCAGATCTTTGTTTAGGTATTCATTCATTCATTCATTCGTTCATTCGTTCGTTCATTCATTCATTATCTGTAACCCTTATCCATTTCAGGGTCGCGGTGGGTCCGGAGCCTACCCGGAATCACTGGGCGCAAGGCAGGAACACACCCTGGAGGGGGCGCCAGTCCTTCACAGGGCGACACACACTCTCACATTAGGACACCTTTGAGTAAGGTATCCTTTAGGTTCTTAATAAAACACTGAGGAACATCACGCTACAGAAACTCAAAAGAAAAGCGTGTAAAAACCTGTGTTTTTATTTATTTATTGTTTGTGTTTTACATGTATTTCACTCAATCACTTGCTCTCTCACATTTAACAAAGTTGTCTACAAGCGACGCACCTCTGGATTCACATCAATCACAGTTTGTCCTTTTCCTCTAAGGGATCAGCCAATCAGAAGAGAGTGTTTATAAGTGAAACACTGTTGAAGCTGCTGGTGTTAGGCCTCTGTGTGTAACTAACAGTGCTTTTGTTGTGTATCTATCGTGCTGAGTCTTATTCCGGTCGAGGGCAGGACCCTGAGGGACATTCGGCTGTTTCATTGCTGGTGTCTTCAGTACCGAAAGGGATCTGTGAGTGCAGATGTGGATTTGAGGGAGTTCACCGCCGCAGTGCACGCTGTGGCTTCCAGATGTGATCGTAATCGAGGTGGTGTTGAGTTCATTGAAACGCAGGGCGCTGGACGGATTGGAGGAGATTTTTCTCGTTTTATGGCTGAGAGCATGTTTTAGCGGCTGCAGATAAATGCAGCTTGTGGCGGAGGAGTTTCCGATACGGTCTGCAGTCGCGCTGGTGTGCAGGATATGCAAATCAGTAAACAGGATAGAGGCGGTGAGTACAACTGTAGACAACTGGGCTTTACTGCTGTGGTTGGTGAAGGGCGGACGATCCGGAAAACGTGCAGTATCACGATACCGATACTACAAGATACAATCTGTGTTTTTATAGTTTTAAATTTTCATTTTTAATTTCGCCAGCTGGAACAGACAGAATCCATCAGCGAATGAGTCATCTTATGCGGCATGTCAGACGTGTGTCACTCACCGAGACGTATTGTTTTCATGTGTAACACACCTGGGAAAATAAAGTGATTCCGTTACGAATAATTCTACTAAATATTATAACCAGTTAAAGGTTGTTGATGTAAAATAATGTCCCACAACCGTTACTCTGGGCCTGTTTGGTTCCCTTTTAGACGGTGATGCCACATTGGATCGCTCTTTTAATGGCTCACACGGTCAGTCAAAAGTTTGGGGACACCTTAACCCCTATGCATTTCCAGATGTTCGCATTAGTAAAGGAATATTTATTAATATATTAATATATTAGCATTCCAATTTGCAGAAAATCCCAAATAATACTTAAAAACAAACCCACACATATTTACAAAGCTGATGCTTTAAGAATAACACACTTACCACATGGAGCACAGTTTTTTCTTGTTAAAAAAAATGGTGTAAATTATTCACATTTTGTTTTAGTGCATATTGTGCATTATATTTTGTAAATACAAATATAACAAAGTCATAAAAGTGTTGTTCAGAGCTTATCAGTGCTACTCTTTTACTGTTTATTTGCAGCCTCCTCGTGATGTTTTAAAATCCTTTAAAAGTCATATACATCAGTGACTGAACTTGATTGGTTTGCGTTAGCCTCTTTAGCTTAGCCCATAGTTCCATATGAAAATATTACATTCAGGTGTAAAAAGCCTCTTCAGAAAAAGGGGGGAAAAATGCAGTGATGTGGTTTTTAAACAGAGAAGGAATGCTATGGTTTTACACGTCGTGAATGCATTTGCATTGTGTACTGCACGGCGGGTCGTTTGTCAGCGCACTCCCAGCCTCGCCGGCCCTTCCCAATGTTCGTCTAATCACCGAGCATGCTCTCATTTAAATATTAGAGTAGTCTTTAATCATGGAAAGTAATCAGTGTCATGCATATTCATACGGTCCCAGTCTAACGGTCGCATTGTCTCGCTCCAGTGCCAAATCATCTCCGCCAGTCTCTCAGCTGCCTGCTCTGATAGCAAGGGCCTGGTGCCGTGCCAAGACCGAAGAAAACTGCATCTCTCAAGTTTAAAATAACTTCACTCATGTTTATACGTTGTCCCTGAAGAGAGAGAGAGAGAGAGAGCGCGTGTGTGTGTGTGTGTGAAAGAGAAAGACAGAGGGGGGATGGGGGCAGAGGAGATTTTCGAAAAGATGGCAAGACTGATCCCTGTTCCGAGTGATGAATATTTGCACAGAGGCTCAAGGAAAACTCCATTTGCATAATGACTTTGTAGTTTTGCATTAATTAAATTTGCATATGAAACTGCGTTAATTACCTCTGATCATCTGTTTTCAACTTCGCTGCATTTGATGTCCAGCCTTCAGGGTTGTGATTAGAGGTTACAGTGGCAGTTATGGGTGTGTGTGTGTGTGTGTGTGTGTGTGTGTGTGTGTGTGTGTGTGTGATGAGAGGTAGGTGCCCTGTCTGACAGAGGGAGGGCTCAGAGATGCACTGCAGATACGAAAGTGTCGTTTCCCACACAGACGACCTGTAAAAAGAATAAAACAGAAGATCTGAGATCTGAAGCCCGTCTCCTTCAGAGCTCCGTGTCGTTTCCTCGGCTCTCTCCGGTCGGGAACGTCAACCCCGTCGCGTACGCTCACCTTCCTCGGAAATAAACCCCATCAGTGTGATTCCCTCGTTATGAGCTGAAATGGCTATGAGCTGGATTTTTTTAATATTCCCAGCTCAGGCAGTGGCTTTTAAAGACAACAGCAAATGGCAAAGCTGAGCTTTAATTATTAAATAAATAAATAAATAAATGATATAAAAATACATAAAAATCTGTAAATGTTGGGGACTTGAAATTAAAAATCTGGAAGCCCCCCACCCCCTCCCCCACCCAAACACACACACACACACACTTTTTTCCATTTGCATTTTGTCCTAAACTATCACAGCTCACTGGGTGGGACCTGATGTTTATTTATTTATTTATTTATTTATTTATTTATTTATTTAAAGTAATATCAGTTCCATGCCGCATCCTGAGCATCATCCCTTTTTTGTTATTTCATTTTCCACGACTGACTTCACACAGGATTAATATAAAAATAAGTAAATATAATAAAATTAAAGAAATCATAAATATATTTAAATTCAACACAAAAAAATCAAACATTTCCAAAAGAAAGATGGCACCTGCCCGTTTTGTTCAGAGTGAGCCGAGGTCCTCCGACGCTGAGATGCAGTGTGTGTGAATCCATAGCCAAGTGTTAAAAGTGCTGTGCACAATATTGTGTTTTTATTTCTTTATTTCTTTATTTACAGTGCACAGTGTACAGAGAGATGACTGCAGCAGTTTACAGTTTACAGAGTCTCCCTAAAGCTGCTGTCAACACCTGTCATCAGTAACTCACCCTGCTCTCTATTTCAGTCTCCGCACTGTGTCGGTGGGTTTTGACTCACAGCTTCACTGCAGCCTGGTTCAGTCCGTTAATGCGTGAATCATAATGGAGCGCTGGTGCTACTGTAGGCCTCCCAGAGCGTAGCGATACGTGTTTATGGTACAGTCGCAATCGGTCAACTATTAATCTATTAAATAGTCACGGAAACAACGTTTATAAATCAGTCATGTGGTGCCACCCCAGGAAAACATTGCACATGTGTTCAATAATATTCCTGCAGCGTGTATGAGTTTGAATACGGAGCTCTAACAGAAACGTGTCCGTAGACAAAGGCTTATTAATAGATATTTTCAATACTGGACGGGTTAAGGTTACGTCTGTGTGATGTTTAGAAGTGGGAACACTGGAACACTGCGCCGCGCTTCTGTGTTCAATCCATTCCTCACCAGAGAAACACTGAACATGGGGAATTTATTATTATTATTTAATTATTTACAAAAAATTGAATTGAACTAGGATCCAGAAGGTCCCCCCCCACCCCCTGTGTCTCCCTGGTGCAGAGACTGGAGCTCACTGGAAGGGCCGTCCCTCTGTCCAGTGACTGCCCTGATCTGCCCTGCCCTGAGTCATGTTTTTTTATTGTGTTTTTATTTTTTTAACCTGTTAAAATCAGCGGATGCGCAGGGACTGTGCACTGCAGCGTGCAGAGGCCTCGCTGCGGTAGAGGATGTGTTCACTGCTTTTGCTCTTAATGGAAAAAAATAACAGAGGTGTCCTCCGTTGAGCAAACTTTTGCACGCGACTGAAATTAGCGAGAGATGCACAGCTCTCCCCCTGAGACCTGGAGGCCCCTGGGGGGGCGCTGTTTTGTGTAGAAGTACCTATATGGAACAAGTCTGTCCTAATATATGTTAATAATACAATTCCCTGTGAGTATTATATTTACATTTAATTAGCTGGGAGTCCTGGTGGGTATTTTCGCTGTCACACAGCTCTGGGGCCTGTGGGGCTTGGGTTTGAGCCTCGCCTTGGGTCTCGACTTGCTACACTGTCACTGGGATTAAGACTGAGATCCTTGCTTATTATATAATAACCCCAGAACTATACATATATATATAGAGGGGCTGTATATGGGTCCAGAAGACCTTGGACAGGGCAGTGGCCCTCCGGGGCCAGAGGAGACCCCACACTGGGCTGATTGGTGTGGTAGGCTGGCGGGGGTCATGCTGGACGGGTTAGTGAGGGAGGCATGTGCTCTGCACTCAGAGTCCTGGAAGGAGTTAAAGTCTCCCACATGAAGGCATCAAACGCTCCACATACCGCTTTATGGTAGTCATATGGCAACAGATTTGATATTTTTCCTACCACAGCGGGGAATAAAACTCGCCACTAATTTGGGCTGCGAGCGCCGCCGCTAAATTTCAGCATGTGCTGACGGTGTTCGCCAGATGTTTTCCTTTTTCTCCCTCTCACTTTCTCGTCCTCTCTCTCTCTCTCTATCTCTCTCTCTCTCTCTCTCTCTCTCTCTCTCTCTCTCTCTCTCTCTCGCTCCTAATGTTTCTCCCCCTAATCTTGTGAGAAGCTGCACTCTGCACAGTGTCCAACTATGTCACAGCTTTGGAAAGCAAACAGTACATTTTCTTTCCCCCCTCGCAGTATTATTAAAACCATCATTGTCCTGCGTATGGTTTTTCAGCTCTAATGCGCAGTGAACAGTTTGCTATCTGTGTGACCCGGCGTCCGCCACATGAACAGGACCCAGCAGCTTGTTCCCAGACCCTCCGAGACGCGATGCAGATGGGACGGTGCGAACGGACAGCCGTTTGATCCCCTGCCCTTCTCTTAAACGTTTCCGCTTCTTTAAAGCTCACTTCTTTCACAGTTACAGTAACTTCGTCTGCGGGGCCATTAAAGGGCCTCTGTGGAGACGCAGGGCAGCGTCGTTAAAGCAGAGGAGGTGTTTGTTGCATCATAACAATGTTTTCCTGTTTGTGCGGTTATTATAAACACATTTATACACCCACCACTTCTTTGTTTGTCCTCCCTTCAGTCAGGCATTAAACAGTGAGTGTGGAGAGCTGGTGCTGAGCTGAGGTTTGGAGAGGGAGTGTTGGCTCCAGAGTAAGGTTGTCACACACACACACACACACCACACACACACGTCTTTCCCGGCTTTGTGAGGCCATCCATTCATTTTGTGGTGACCTACACTTACCTCATTCAGTACTGCTACCCTGACCCTGACCCCTAGCACTGACCTTGACTTTAACATGTCATCGCCTTCAAACCTAATGTTTTATGTAGTGGGGACCAAAGGAAGACAAGTCCCCATTGTATTTGTGTGTAAACAGGTTTGGTTCCAACATATGATACACACACACACGCACACAGCTAAAGATAACACACGTTTTATAAAACGCATGGATGTTTCCTCTCCCTCTGTTAGCTCCCTGGTTTGTTGGCATGCTGGAAAAAGCTCTGGTGTTTGTACACAGCCCTGGCTCTGTAAATAGGGAAAAAATAAAAGGTCTCAGTCTGAAATGGCTCAGGCGTTCTCTCTCGGTGCGTCTTCTGTGCATCTGGACAGTGGAGAGTCCTCAGAATGTTGAAAAGCATTAAAAGAGATGAGGATGCTGCTCTATTAAGTGCGTAATACCGACTTATATTTGCAACAGACGAGTTCCTGTGGTAATTCAATCAGTGAATAAAAACGTACTTACTGTCAGCTACTTCCTCAAACATGCCATTCCACCTTAAACGCTGTGGAGCTTCTGAATTAGCACCAACAAACAGAGGGGGGTGGGCTTTGTTATGATGTGAGAAACATGGATGTTGCCTTTAAAAGCAAACCGTTTTTCTCTGTGGATATTAAAAAGACAACGAGAAACCTCTGACTGCACTGAAGTCAGTAGTAAAGCACAGCGGAGGCTTTAGCGTTATTACCCAGAAACCATGGGCTTGGTTACGGTGGCTTTGACGGCCACCATTATTGTCATGTTGTGCAGAGACAGTCTGGGTGGTACAGTAAAAGCATGAGGAGGCCTCTTAAACTCCAGTGTCCTCAAATGCTTTAACAGCTGCCTTGTTCTTTTCCCTCTCTCCGACCGAGACCCAGAGCATGGCACTGATTTTGATGCGTCTTGATGTGATAAATGCCATGTGCTTAACGTGGCTGGCTCGTACGCTGTGGATACTGTTTCTACTGTATTAACCAAGCCAGTCTTCTCTGTACAACTCGTAAAAATAAGTGCTCCAGACAGGGCTCTGCTGTAGGAGTGATGCTGTAGAAGGGCTACTTTTGGTTCCCCACAGAACATTGTAGTAGAGCCAGTTGTGCGAGTGCGTAGAAAGCTCCTGGGGGTATTTGGTGGTGTCCACCACTCCAGGGAACACAGTGCTGTGGGGCTTTATTTCCCTCTAGTTTTTGCTTTGCATTGGGCATGGCGACCTCAGGTTCAAGTGCAGTCGCACTAGCGTGTCCCACTATTATTTATTTCGCACCGAAATACAAACCGTGCGAACAGTTTACAGTGGGCAAATCTTAGATTAATTCACTAATTATAAGGGGTTTCTATAAAGCTTTTGGACATTGTAGTGTACTTCACTGAGGCATTACCATTGATAGGATACTTATTTTGACATGGTGTAGTCGTAGAGGTATGAAATGCTACACATTAAAAGTCCCACTCTTAATTATTTTTTAAAACAAAATAACACCCTCTGAAAAGTGCTTCAGAAAATCTAAGGTGTTTTATCTTTGGGGCTCTGCTTGCTGCTTTTATATATAAGAATATGTGCTGAAAAGTAGCCATTTGCTGTGTCATGCTAACAACAACCGCTAACCCTGCAGCCTGTTGCTTTACATCAAATGTATGTGGACACCTGAGTAATTCAGCACAAACAGTTCTCTCCTGGAGGCCTGTGTGAAACGGAACAAGGCCCTGATCTTATCAGGTTTTTATTGATGCCAGCGAGGGCTTGTTCGGACGCGCTGGGCTACGTTAGCCGCGGCGCTGGCGCTCTGTTTGCTGAAGGCAGTGGGCTAGATGAAAGGGCCTCCTTAACCATAAGCTATGCAGGGAACGGAGCCAAAGCTGGAAATGCATCAGCGTGATAACAGCCAAGGGAAAAGCGAATCTCCTCTTGTTTATTCTGCCACGGGCCATGAGGCTTTCGGAGCAGGAGCGGGAGCGGGAGCGGGAGGATCGTGGGTGAATCACGCAGGATCTGGGCTCATGGGGGAAAATACGGCCGTTAATGCGGTCATTTCTGTCTTTTCACTAAACCTGACTCCCATGAGGGAGCGTGCTGTGATTTGACGGTTCACTTCTAGTAATGTCAGTTTATGGCTTTATCAGATTAACATCAATTCCTCGACTATCGCTATCATAATGGTTAGCAAAGTCCTCTAAAAGTAGGTATTCGTTGTTCTATCTTCTAGCTTCCTCTGTTGTCCTCTTCCGTCTGAATGTATGCTGTTTTTAGACTTTGGCTTTGGACAGAAAAAATGGTCCTTTTTTTGCTTTTCAACTTGCAAACTAGCTTCTTTTTTGCCTATTTCCTTTTCTCAACTTTCTTAGACCTTTTTCGGACATGTACACTTTAAGCAAGAGTCTATTTTAACCTTCTCCCGGAAAAAAAATGCTGCACTTATTTATTATTGTTTGTTTGTTTGTTTTTGCATAAAAATGTTTTAAAAGTGGGTGTTGTGCTACTACTGTATATATTGTATATACAAATAAAATGCAAATGTATAGGTAACTATTCTAGGGAGTCTTGCTCTAAGGCAAACACACACACACACACATGTCTGTAATAAAGGCGGCATAGGGGCATGGTGCCAGCAGGCATGGCATTAAGGTGGCTGGCATGTGTGGCGGCTCCCGCTTTCATAAGGGCCATACGGCATCAGAGGAACCATTTTATAGTGTGCACACACACACACACACATGCACACATCCTGATTATAGCGGGCTGATTGTTTTGGAAGGCGCGCTGAAGGCCTGCAGAGTTTTACAGTGGCCTTTAAATGGGTCTAGATGCCTGTGCTCAGCTGGGGACCATTAGGGTGCACGTTATCCAAAAAATGCTGGGGCAATTATTTCACATAGGGGTTTGTTCTCTGTGCCTTTCTACTTACACACAGCCTTACACATAAGTGCGCACACACACACATATTCATGTTTAAAAACACACACAGGAATGCTAATACATGACATGCTTTTACGGTTACGAGACGTTAGGCTTCGTCTTGTGGAGCACGGGAACAGACCTCCCACTCTGTATTGATTAATAAACATTTGCCTTTTTCTAAAACAATGGGAACTACTTTAAAATGCTCTTCAGTTTAAGTGTCCTGTCCACTACCTGTGCACTATATTTGGAGAATTGTGCAGACTCCCACAATGCACACAATCACAACAAGGACCAAATGACACTGGAGAAGTTGGTTAATAATTAATATTTGTTATTATTATTATTACAGTGTTCTATACAGGGCCCTTGTAAGGAAGAGTATTTAGAGTGAAATCTCTTCTCACTACAGTAGTGACCCATCTAGGGCCCTTGAATAGTGTTTAGGGAACCTTTCTCATTCTCAAGCCTATATCAATGCGCTGGAGAATGTTTACTCCCTACCGCAGTGTTATATATAGTGCCCTACATTTTCCACAGTACAGAATAGTGATTAGGGACCGTTTCTGTTCCCTGTATGTGTTCTATTCAGTGTCCTAGGGAACGTTTTTCCTCTCCTCTGTCGTGCTCGGTCTATATATAGTGATAATGTTGTTGGATAGTGATTAGAAACCGTTCCTGTTCCCTATGGAGTGGTCTATATAGTGCCCTAGCTTTTCTGGTGTAGGTTAATAAGACTCCTTTCTGTTTCCTGTACGTGTGTAATGTGAAGTTCTGTAGGGCTTAGTGATTAGAGGGCGATCTCTGTTCTTGCTTTCTCAGTACAGACTGTAGCGATTAGGGCACCACTTCTGTTCCTTATAGCACGGACTTCCATACATTCCCTGGTAATGATGGTATGATTCTGGCAATAACGAGTGGTGCGTAGTGATTAGGGGACCATTTGGAGCACAGAGTTAGTCTCGCATCGTGAGGTTAGCAGTTAGCTCGTAGCGTAAAGCCTGTGGATGTGTGGGTGGGAGATGGTACCCATCCAGGAGAAGATTGAGGAGACGTGAAGCGCGGGTCTCACGCGTTCCCTTTGATCTCGTTCCTCTCCCTCGCTTTTTTCTCTCCTCCGCTGCTCGCCTGTCTGCGTCTCCTCTCAGCCATGAGCACGAATGTCATCCATCAAACGCCCCTCCGGCTCCTCACCCTCAGTGGAGTGCCAGCGACACATACTGGGGCCCGCGCCCGAACCATGATTCAGGCTAGCTGTGACGCTACAAAAAAGCTAATGCACACTCTCCCTCTCTCTCTCTCTCTCTCTCTCTCTCTCTCTCTCTCTCCTTCTTTCTTTCTTTCTGAGGGCCAAGAGCCATGTAGCTCTTTGTGCCAGAGAAAGTCTTTCCAGTCTTTTTTTTCTGTGTCTGCTCATGCGTCTGCCACAGGACACCTCACTCGAGCTCAAATACCAGCGGCGTTATTAGCACCAGTGATTAGCAACTGCAGTCAGAGCAATGAAAACAATATTTAATACAAAAAGTAAAAAGTCTCAGAGTGGAAAATGGACACCACCACTCACAAAGATCTCCAAAGATGATGGAAGGTTTCAGGGCTGTTCATCTGATGGAGGTTTTGTTGCAACATCAGGTCTTTCATGGAGAGGCTGGAAACCGATTTTTCTCAGTTGGGGAAATTTTATCGTGTGTACAGATTAGTTTCATAGCTTTTATTTTGTAATGAGTCATTTTAATTGGAGATTCAAACATTCCCTCGCATTTATGGTCCATTTCATTGGTAAATATTTTGTAGTATTAAAACATGACATGAAAAAAAAATGCTAACATCTAAATTAGCAATTAATTAATTTTCAAACTACTTAATTCTTACGTTATTTTTTGTTGAATAAATTATAGTTATTTTCAATGCTACACAACAGTTACCATACAATGACAAAAGAGCGGGAGAGTGTTTACAATCTGAATTATACCTTACACAAAAAAAACAAACAAATTAATAACTGATTAAAACTCCATTCCTAATAGTTTCAGTGCAGTTCTGTTAGATTCATGAAGGTCTTGACCCTGATAATCATATTCCCTCATGCTCAGGGTGTTTTAAACCACTTTTACTTGAGTCATAGGTCAATACTCTGATGTGTCTACGGGTTAAGAGTACCCTACCCACCTCTCCCCACCGGGCCATGGGGGTGATGGAGGCTCACTCCCAACGGTTGCGTGCCCCAGCTACAGCGCGGGTCTCCGGGCCGACTGCAGCACGCTTCGCTGTCTGAGAGGCTGTGGTGCCGCGAGCTGGGTTGATGTCCAGACATGTATCTGATATGGGTTCTTCAGTGTTAGTTTTAGTGCTGCTACAATTAGTCAACATGATGAAATGTCAGCTAGGTGTGCACTTATTTTTTTTATGGATGATTCAGGTTTCTTTACAGCCAAATTGGCCTCTGGGCCTTTCTTTGGGCAAATATTTAATACTTGCTCTGCTCCCATGTTCCTTATAGCCTTTAAACACATAGAAAAATCAGACCCATCCAAATACCACTCTAATGGTGGTCAGATTTTACTAAGCACTGAAAAGCAGTGCGGAAAGAAGAAATGCAGGTTTGCTATCTATCTCTCTATCTCTCTGTCTATCTATCTGTCTATTTTTTGTTTGTGTGAGTTCAAGGAGAGGACGTGTTGGCCCTAGAAGGGCTATAAATGAAGTGCTGCACTTGGCACGGTTTGGTTTAAATACACAGACATTTGAATAGCAAAATATAGTAACAACACCATCCCTAACTCCAAGCACTATTTAACAGCCAAATAACATTTACTTCTGGAATATATATATATTTTTAAAGCACGTTACAATGTTCAGTAATAGTCAGATACGATCTGTGCTCATTGTAATACACCACAGGAAGCACAGGTTAGAAGAATCAGAATCACTTGCACACAGAGGAATTTGTTCTCCGCATTTAACCCAATTCATGCAGTGAAACACATTTATACACACACTAGTGAACACTAGGGGGGGGCAGTGAGCACTCATGACGGGCAACCTTCCGGTTACAAGCCCAGTTCCCTAACCACCTGCCCTCATATCTTCTTAAACAATGTGAATCTCTATCACTTTTGTTACCATAGCGATATTTTTGACAAATACTTCAAGCGTACAATAATGGTAACTATAAATGTAAACAGAAATATAATACAACAAAAACTGAGGGTCCAAACATACGGTTTGTGGGATTTGTCGTGAAAAATTGGCTGCTCCAGGCGCGCTGTTGTCCACTTAGATACAGACTGAAATAAATATGGTTCAAATATTTGGTACACATTTATACCATTGAGGCTCCCTCCACAGAGACAGCGAGAGGTAGCACCGCAGTGACAGCTTTTCCTGTCGTTTACTATTAATCAATCACAGGGGACACTGACACAGTGAGATATCACGTGTAACATAACACGTGGGTCACGGGTCGTGTTCTGCCGTAACCTGCAGTGTCCAGCTCTCATTGTTAAAGGATGCTTTAAAGGCAGACAGCAGCTCGGGTGACGATCCTTCCCTGTGGAAGAGGTTGGTTTGTGACACATACAGAGGTCTCAGCAGAGGAACTGAAGAGAGTCCACATGGAAATGAGTTTATCTTCCAGTAACTGATGATAGTTTAACAGGTACTGAAACTCGCAGGCCTCTTTCAAAGGTATTTTAACAGCTCTCTCCGCAGTCGTCTCCCAGATGGAGATCGATTGGAGAGGCTACAGCGGCAGGCCTGCTTTCACTTACAAAGGAGGCAACAATGTGTGTGTGTGTGTGTGTGTGTGCCATACCGCCACCACTGCCACCATCCACGGTGGCTACGCCGCTCCACACACTTTTTCCACTGTTCTGTTTCAAACCGGCTGCCTTTTTCTAATATAGCTGTCGCTTTCTGTTAGTGTCGAGACGAGTGGAAAACAGGCTCAGTGACGAGCCGAGCCGAAACCAGGGGCGTTCTTCTGTACTTGAGTAAACGTATATTTATCAAATGTAAAAGTGCTTTGGAGTTATTGGTACAATGTAATTTTGATGGTAATCTGTAGTAGCTCTTGACTGTTCGTCATTATTCACAGCATTCACAGTGAAGGCTTATTCCAAGAAGTGGTAGTCATTCTATAAGCCAGCCACTGACACCTGATGGAGTAAGCCTTTATACGTGTGTATGGATACGTCAGTGGTGTAGGGCTTATATAGCCTTATGCACCATTTCATTCTATTGTAGGGGGCAGTGCAGCACTGCAACACACCGTAGAAGGACTCTGGGGTCCACTGATGTACAGTATACGATGTAAAGAACTTCTCTAGGACACATACAGTGGGGTCACAAGGGCGAGATCAAGCATACTGCATGAAATAAGGGATTTCTGAACGTCTTAGTACCCACCTCAGAGTCTCAAACACCGGCCTCAGTGGGATCAGACTAAAGAGATCTGACATTCCTCTTGTAAAGAGTCCAAAACATTAAAAACACATGTAGTTCCATTTCAACTGAGACTTAAAATGTGGGTTATTTCACGTGTTTTTAATGTTTTGTTTATTTCCACGTTTGGATTTCAGGTGTGGTCTCTGTATTTTGGAACCTGCTATACAACATGTTAACACACACACACACACACACACACACACACACACACACACACACAACACATGTACTGGCATGTCTTAGAGATGGCAAAATTTTTTACAGGAGGATGCCCAACACCTCCGTGTGTGTGTGTGTGTGTAATTTGCATGGCAGTCTGGACCCTTGATTAGCCGCCATCATCACAAACAAGACATCAGCGATGCGAGGTGAGGCCCCTTGGGCCCCTGGGAGCTGCAGATCACAGCCATGCTAATGCGGGTGTGCTCTGGCGCGGCGCCAGGTGTCAGGCGGCTAGTGACAGGTGCTCAGAGCGGGTGGGGGGCCGCTGGGGGGGCCGCCACAGTCCCGTGGCATCACCTCTGCCTTTGTTCTCTATGCTAATCCCGCGCCAGAGCATCCTCCACTGATAGGAATGTGGCGCATTCAGGAAACACAGCTTCAGCGATGCCAGGCAGGAGTGTGGCAAACACACACACACACACACACACTTTCTGTCGCCGCCAAGGGTCTCGTTTAACACTGTGACATCGGCAATGCGCCACTCTGTCTCCCTCAGATCACTGCAGCAAGGTACTGCTCTGTCGCTAGTCGCTAAACAGGACTATTTTCCTTGTAATTCCTCGCTGTCTTAACTACACCACGTACATATCGGATTCCAATCGACTACTGGATTATACAGGGCTGCCAATCAGAACACATCTCATTTACATATGTCAATCACAAAGGAAAAATAACAAAAACAGCCAGGGATGAAGAAAGGCTGGAGAGGTACTTTAGTTTTTAAAAAAGAAATAAAAGTGACCTAAGTGTGGAGTGTGGGCTCTTTAAAAGAAGTTGATTTATGCGTCATATGCTAATATGGAGCTATTTGCATAATGTAAACCGGTGAGAATTTGTTTAATTTCTACTTGGCAACATAATATACACACACACACACACACACACATATATATATATTATAGCATTATGTTTTAAAGACATTTAAAGCAACACTATGTAGAACATTTACTTTGAAATTACAGCTTCAAAAATCATTGTGATGTCATTGCTGAGCTGTAACAGGGCGAATAGAGCCTCTGTCATTGCTACATCAGGCTCAAGACTGCAGAAACTGCACTATGTAACTTTTAAAGGGGGTTAGGAAACCACCCCCTGATTGATTTCTGAACAGCGCTGTTAAAGTGAACTACACTCTTTAACTGTAGGGGGAGCCCAGGAGAAATACACCAAATCTTACCTAGCGCTGCCTTAAGGGTGTGTTCATAAATTCCAGCTTTGGTTTTGGGTAAAAACAAACCCTGGTGCCAAACCCAACACGTTACGTACACACACCGTCTGGACCAAGGGGGGTGAATTACGAATAAAAACACACGGTAAGACTAAAGCTGGGGGTGCTCATTTATTTTAGAAGAGTTTTTACTAAATGGCTGATATCAGACTGTAGCCTGATAAAAAAAATAAATGTAGTATCTCTAGCAACACTTCCAGTCATTTCATTTGGACAGAGTCTGCACGTACTCATTTGTACTCATGCAAACATTTGTCCATGCGGCGAGCCCTTTGAAAAGGCTCCACACGCAGTGCTGAAGGCTAGTGAGCTAGTTGCACAAGAATAGTGCTAGTGAGAAAGTTCCACCAAAAGACAGAAAGACAGAAAACACAGCATTACTCTCCTCTCTCCAATGCTCTCTCACTCTTTCTGTCTCTCCCTCTCCCTCTCTGAGACTCCTCCCGCTGTAGTCAGGCAGTGCATGTCGCTATGTGCTTTGGAGGAATGTCTGTGGAAGGAGTGTAAAGGTCCGGGGTTGGATTATATATATATATATTATTAAATTGTAGTTAGCACTTGACACTTTCTACAAAATGACCCTCTCCAGCTGTAAGTGTGAAACTCAAGAGCTTAAAAAACAAAAACATCAATCCTAGAAACACCCCTATCTAGGCTAGGTGTCAGTTTTGGCAAAAAAAAACAAACACACTGTCTGTGCTGAGGATCTCAGTGAACACTGAACCACTTAACCACTCAAAGCCTCAAGCAAGAGATCTTTGTGGTGCTAGGAGTGGTGCTAAAACTAGCACTAGCTTTAATGCTAGCTCCAACATTCGCCTCTCCCTTGACTATGCATGAGACATGAGGTGGCTGAACCCTTTCGCAGATAATTAAATATCAGACCTCCCTCTTTTTGCCGTTACAGGCAAGTTAATCGCCCCGAAATGGTGAAATATCTCTGGTTTTAAATGAAAGCTAAACCCTGAGACGGGGGGCTCTCTAAGGAGGGTTTAATTGGCTGTGTGGTTTTGTAATACCAAACCCAGGAGGGTGGGGAACTTTAGTGTCGGACCACCTCTGACACACGCGCACACGCGTCATTAATCACACACACACACACTCACTGTGATAGGCAGGGAGCCCCTCCTCAGCATTTAGCGCCGCTAGTGCCGCTAGCATTGGGGCGCTGCAGTGGATGGCATATAATATAACAGCCATGACTCAATTTAGCTATTTAACCTGTAATCCCTGCAATATTTATGGTGTGTGTGTGTGTGTGTGTGTGTGTGTGAAATTAGGCCATTAGGCCCTCGCCACAAATACGCAGAGAGAAGAAGACACTCTGCTAACTGCTAGTTGACCTCGGCTGCCCACGGCGGGTTTTTGTCGCCGCGCGGACGGTGGTAATTGCTGCAAATTGAATCACAGAGTGAGTGGCGATGATTCCTTAATGAGGGCTTTTTATTGGCCGCTGCGGAGCCGGGGCCGCCCAATGGGCTGTGATCAGATGGAGATTTGCGATCCCGAGGTGGCTGGTGGGTAATTTCTCACCATCACACCACACAAGCTGCTGCGGCCAACGACACGGCTCTCCGATGGGTCATTAGCATATTTTAACTTATTTATGACAGGCCTCTCTCTCCCTCTCTTGCTCTCTCTCCTCCTTCATTTCCCTCTCTTTCTCTCATCCCTCTCAGTCTTTGATTTTCTCTATCTCTCGACTTGTTATTTTGTTTCTTCTTTCCTTATTTCTGTTCCCCCCTGCATTCCTGTTTTCCTCTTTTTCTCTCTCTCGCTCCATTTCTTCATTCCTCTCTCTCTCTCTCTCTCTCTCTCTCTCTGGTGCGAGTGTGTTGTTGAGAGTTGATGAAATTTGTCTCTGCTCGTCATTAGGGCCGCTGACTGTCTGTTAGCTGACACGCTCCTTTGGCGACATATGGCACTTTCTGTAAGATGTGATAAGATGCAAATTGCCAGAGCTTTGAGCGTGCGTTTGTGGCGGAGTGGGGAGGGCGCACTCACACACACTCCACAACACCCCCTCGCTGTCTTTCTCTCTGTCTGTCTGCCACCATCTATCTCCCACATTTCTCTCTCTCTCTCTCTCTCTCTCTCTCTCTCTCTCTATCTCTCTCTAATACACACACACACACACACCTTTTCTCTCTCCCACTCTCGTTTCCACCTTTCTCTCTCTCTAATACACACACATACACACACTTTTCTCTCTTCCTCTGTCGTTTCCATCTCTCTCTCTCTCTCTCTCTCTCTCTCTGTCTCTCTCTCTCTCTCTCTCTCTCTCTCTCTTTCTCTCTCTCTCTTCCCTCTCTCTCTCTCTCTCTCTCTCTCACTCTCTCTCTCTTTCTCTCTCTCTCTTCCCTCTCTCTCTCTCTCTCACTCTCTCTCTCTTTTCTCTCTCTCCGTAGTTCTAGTAAAATATCTGCTTTATTGATGTGTACAAAATTACTTGTACATTTTTAAATCATTTAAACACCATGTAAACATACAGCACCCACTAAACAGATACGAATACATAACGACAGCAAAAAGTGATACAATTAAATGTATAAAATGTAAGGGAGAGAATGTGTCTTTGTAAAAATAATCAAACACAAACTTATATATTAAATATAAAGAAAATAACCTGAAATATTACAAATATAAAAATTTATTTGTAATAATGTAATAACAAGAAAACATTTTTAACATATTTTATAACAGTAGAGAATTATTGTTTGTGTGTGTGTGTGTGTGTGTGTGGGAGGGGTGGTCTGCATACTTGTATTCTCTCTCTCTCTCTCTCTCTCTGGAGGAATGTCAAGGTGCTTGGAAGTCCCTGACTGAACCAGTTTATGCTCCACAGAGTGGGTCCCCCACATGGGGGGCAGCCATATTTCTAAACTGATTCAGTGCAGAAGAATCTCTTTTCTTCCCCAGCCTCTGTTCATCCCACCCTCAGCCGTCACCCACTCTCTCCTCCACTGCTCCCTCCCACCTCCCTCCTGTCAGACCTCCATATGAAGGACAGCCAAATCAAACACGGGCAGCAGGCCTCCATGCTTCCCTCTCTCTCTCTCTCTCTCTCACTCCAGCATAGTCACACCAGCAGGGGTTCGACCACGGCACACCAGCCCCCACCACAGCCTACCGCACACACCCTCCAGACAAAATAGAGCTGTCAGTAACCCCTAGCCTCCGTCTGTGGAGGAGTTAAAGGGGAATGAAAAGGGGAACTCCTCCAGTATTTCCAAACTGCGGCTGAATCAAAAGGTTAAGACTTGGTGAGCTGTTCACGGTGGTGGCGAATGGAACCCGAAGTCTAGAGCCCCTGAAAGCTCCCTAGCGAAAAAGGTTTACAGAAATGAAAGCAGTGTAAATGTAATTATAATAATTCTGATATAAGGTTTTTAACATGGTTATGTTTTAATTGATTGACAGTATAGAAATAGATAAATAGTGGCTGGTAAATCATAGTGAGATTAAAACAGCGACACTATACCCACGGCTAAAGTCTATTAATGGAAACCTGTTTTTAAAGATTTACCATCATTTGAAAATGCGTTTGACAGCAGCACGTATAAAGTCCCCTGGAGGTGCACAGGTTCACTGCTGGTTGTGGAGAGTAAATAAAATGCTACATTAGCATTGTAGACATCCACCTGGTTACTATCACCACCACTGCAAAGAAATCAGAATCTACAACTACACATTTCACCTCAAACTCCTCTGACACGTCGTTGTAATGAAGTCCCTATGAAGTCCCTGTGTTTTAGCATGATTTGTAAATCAGATCCAGTGTGTGATCAGTGATTTGATGTGGTAATGCTGGACATACTGTACTCTGGTAACTACGGCCATGACCATGATCATTATGTCATTTTGCACCGCTAAACGTCAAAGTAAGAGGTCATTTATTTATTTATTTATTTATTTATAACGTGTGTCTGGAATCCACCAAACCACAGACTGTGAAACAAGACCGTACACTTCCTAAATCTGAAAACAAGGGATAAAAGCAGTTGTTCTCATTTGTACAGTGATGACGCTTTAGAATTGCCCCGCCCCCTTGTCTGAGTCTGTCCAATCACAACACTGGATCCGTGTTTATGTGAAAGTACAAAGACGAGGTTGAATGCAGCAAAACAGACACTAAGAGAACTTAATAAAGACTGAGGAAATGAGAACTGAGAATAAAGAGAACAGAGTGAAAACGGCTAAAAAACAAGAACTTCTGCTGCTCGCTCTTCACTGCTGTGCGCTCAGGGTCGGGGTGAACAATTAGCGGCTTATTGTCATTTTAACGTCATGCACCCTAGCTATTTTGGATTAGGTGATTCTTTTAGGTTTTTTTTTAGTCAGTGCCTCTTTCAGTTGCATTTAAACAGTCATTATGTGACATAGTCATAGTCCATATGTTGTTTTTTAAAGACCCTTGGCTATTCAAGTATGTAATCACTTGAGGTTTAAATGCTAACGGATATTTGATATATTTAAGTTTGATAAACTTCAGATATCTTTGCAGATATTGTAATTATTACATGGCATATTACTGTGATGAAAATAAATGAGTAGCAGCAGACGGACTTATCCCAGTAAAAATTGATTGGTACGTTGGCAGTTTTCTCAGCTGCTTATAATAGTTACAATTATTATTATAATTATTATCTTTTAAAAATATGATGAAATTATATTTGTTTATTTGAAGAATTACTGAAGCTTTTTAGTTTGTATTTGTTGATCTAATCCAATGTTATTTAATGTGAAACCTCCTACAAAAATGTATAAATAAATAATAGTAGTAGTAGAGAATTGCTTGTTTTTGCTGAATATGTTTTTCATATTTTTTCCGCCCGGAGACAGTCGGTGTTGACGTCATGTGACTCAAAATGAAACTGATTGTAAACAACATAGCAGAATATAAGAGCAGAATAAAACACAGTTTTTAGTTGTTTTTTCACTCTGGATTGCTTCCAGAGGCTTCACCACACCACTATGAGGAGGGGGGGGGCGGGGCTAGAGAGCTGCGGTTTCTAACGATATGCGTATCACATCGTTGTGTTCGGGCATTCATGACTCATAAAGCTGAGAAAACAAGGTGTGCTTTTGGGTTCTTAAAAGACAAGGCGCTAAATCAGAGCTTTTTTTTTGGACAGGGAAAGATTGCTGCTGTGGTGTTTGATCCTTGTGGTGTTTTGAACAAAGCGGACATTTCATTAAGACCCAGAACTGGGTTCAGTTGTGGTTTTCCAGGTGTGTAGCCCCCCTGTATACCTGGTGCACTCTCTCGCTGAGGTGGGTCTGAACATGCTTTGAATGTGTCTGTCTATTCCAGAGGGGTTTTTTGTTTTGTTCTAGTAAACTAATGCGAGTGTGACTGTAGCGGCAGCATGTTTTCAGATGCACAAGTTCTCGGTCCATCCACTCTGTGTATTATTCATAGTGTGTGTGTGTGTGTGTGTGTGTGTGGTTATATTAGTGACTGTAATGCATGTTTATGAGTCTGGGGTGAAATAAACCTATCACCATGTCCCTTGTTCTTTCCTCTCCATCTCTCCATCTTCACCCTGCCTTTGCCACATACTTATCTCTATATGGAAATAGCAAGCCTGTGTGTGTGTGTGTGTGTGTGTGTGTGTGTGCGAGTGTGAAGTTGTATATTAAAGCTTGCCTGACGTTAACATTAGCATAATGCGTTGAGGCCTTGAGGCTGTACCTGCTATCTGCATAAGACTTCAGCCCCCAGGGAGTCTCAGGGTGTGTCGTGCTGACCCTCCCCCCAACCCCAACACCAACTAAACAACCCCACCCCCCTTAAACTCCTCTTAACCCTCCGGGCTCTGCCACATAGAGACAGAGCCACTCTACTGGGGCTTTAGGGAGCAGCAGGCACCGCGAGGCCAGTGATAACCTGGCTGAGTACCAGCCACCTCGGCTCAGTGATGTAATTTTCATTCTGTCTCATAAAATGGCTGTCACCGGGGCGCGCTGAGATGTCTCTCACGTGTTGCCTGTTTAATTTTTAAAGGGAAATGATCCATGAACCTCATCATCGAGGACTCTTCGCTTTGATTACATCCAAAGCCATCGCCGCGAACAAACAGATGCCGCAATGACACGCAAATCTATTAAACTCTGCTATCTGAGCTGCCCCTAGGAAACATGTCAGACTAATATTTATGTGTTCATTCACACCACGTTCCCTCTTTTTTTGTCTTGCAGGGAAGGACGAGCCTTCCAGTTATATCTGCACCACGTGCAAGCAGACCTTCACCAGCGCCTGGTTCCTGCTGCAGCATGCCCAGAACATCCACGGCATTCGCATCTACCTGGACAACCACCCGTCCAGCTGCTCCCTCACGCCTCGCATGGCCCTCCCTCCGCCTTTGGGGGCTGACGCCTTGCCCCGTTCTCCCTTGGCCAGCTTCTTGGGAGACGCCAGCAATCCCTTCCACTTGCTGCGTATGGCTGCCCCTCTGTTGCGCGAGCCACTGCCACACGGGTACACAGAGGCCCGCTTGCCCTCGACACCCCCTTTTGTGAGCCCTCCTCCTCCACCCCGTCACCCTCTGGAACGTTTGGGCCCGGAAGAGATGGGTCTTCTCTCCCAGCATCCTAGCGCCTTTGAGAGGGTGATGCGTCTGGGCCCCATTCCCATGGAGCCTCCCACCATGGACTTCTCTCGCCGTCTCCGCGAGCTGGCAGGCAACAACAACAACAGCGGAGGACCCACGCCTCCTCTCTCGCCCAACCGTGTGCCCCCCATGCACAGGCTTCTCAGTCCCACCCTCTTTCAGCCCAGTTCAAAACCGCCCGCTTTCCTGAGCACTCCACCCCAGCCCATCCAGGCTCCACCCAGGAGCAGCTCTTCCCCGCCTTTGAGTCAAGGAGGCAAGGTCAAGTCTTGTGAGTTTTGTGGCAAGACCTTCAAGTTCCAGAGCAATCTTATAGTGCACCGGCGCAGCCACACGGGGGAAAGGCCCTACAAGTGTCACCTGTGTGACCACGCCTGCTCTCAAGCCAGCAAGCTGAAGCGGCACATGAAGACTCACATGCACAAGTCGGCCTCCATGGGCAGCTCCCCGGAGCAAGGCAGTCGAGACTCGACGGGAGAGGAGCCAAAGAGTAGAGAGAGCAATGGCATGGGGGAAGGGGCAGACCATGAGGAGGACGAGGAAGAGGAAGAAGAAGAGGAAGAGGAGGAAGAGGAGGAGGAAGAAGAGCAGCAGAACGGTAGCAGCAGGCCTGAATCTAATCTCAGCATGGACTCTGAGTTCAGCAAGAACCGAGAGAACGATTCCCGGCCCTCGCCGAGCGAGAAACCTCTCTCTGCCGAGAGAATGATGGAAAGCCAATACAACAACCTCGACAATCACCTGAGACTTCCTCTGGGCACTAGGCCACGGGAGGACACTGACGCAGAGAACGCGGCGGCCAGGCAGGCAGGGGAGGCACGCCAACCCATGGTGAACGGCAGGGTTTGTGGACTGGACGTCATCCCTGGTTTGTTCCAACAAAAACCTATGCCCATCTCCAGTCCTAGCCTTTCTGGTTCCTCAGCCAAGAGGATCAAGGTGGAGAAGGACCTGGAGCTGCCCCCCATGCCTCTCATCTCCTCAGAAAACGTGTACTCTCAGCTGCTGGCCGGCTACGCCGCCTCACGCCACTTCATCAGGGAACCCTTCCTTGGTTTCGGCGACTCCAGGCAGTCGCCTTTCGGGACATCTTCCGAGCATTCCTCCTCAGAGACAGGCAGCCTGCGATTCTCCACGCCCCCGGGGGAGCTTCTGGAAGCCGGAGCACTGTCCGGCCGCAGCGCCAGCAGCACGCCCCACCAGCTGCGAGGGCCGGGCCCCGGGAGGCCGCCCAGCTCCAAAGAGAGCCGGCGCAGCGACACTTGTGAATACTGCGGCAAGGTGTTCAAAAACTGCAGCAACTTGACGGTGCACCGGCGCAGCCACACGGGAGAAAGGCCCTACAAGTGCGACCTGTGCAGCTACGCCTGCGCCCAGAGCAGCAAGCTGACTCGCCACATGAAGACCCACGGCCAGTTCGGCAAGGAGGTGTACCGCTGCGACATCTGCCACATGCCCTTCAGCGTCTACAGCACCCTGGAAAAACACATGAAGAAGTGGCACGGGGAACATTTGATGAGCAACGAGGTCAAACTGGAGCAGGCCGACCGAGCCTGAGGGTGGGTGCACCGAGGGGGCACTCGCTCGGACTGGTACAATGGGTTTAGCTGGATAATCTTTGAGATGAATCTGACTATAGAGAATTTTGAATTTTGTTTATGGAATGGTTTGATGTCTTTTTTTTTTTGGTTGTTGTTTTTTTTTTCCTTTTTTTTTTCTAGTGAAACAAACTGCCACCTGAGAATCAAGGACATTAGTAAATGTTCGTGGATGGATTTGAAAAAACCCGACCAACAGAGGAGATGTCCATTAAGAATCCATGGAGCCTTTCTACTGTGCAATAATTTCTGTATTTATTGGATTGTTTCGTAATGATACACGGCATGTGCAGGTACGTTATCAAAGGTTTTTTTTTTAATACATTCCTTTTGTTGTTGTTTTTTTTTGGGGGGGGTGGGGGGTGCCATTTTATTAGATATGACACATACTGAGATTCTGGCATTCAGCCACCTTAATGTTTCCTAAAAGGAAAATAAAATAATCTGCTAAATTCTGAGGAAGGGGTCAACTTCTAAAAATCAGAGCGGGGGGGTTGGGATTTAGTGTACTACTGTCGTTTGCAGTCCCACAAGACTCGGGTGATTTTTATTATTTTATTTTTTAAAGAGTAAAGCACTGAATGTCAACTAGACAATAAATATTCAAACTAATTGGAGCGATCTGGGAGATCAGGGATGTCTCAGGCAGCTGGAGGACAGTAGGACACTTTGACTGCATTTGAAACAAGTCCTAGCTGATGACCACCAAGCGTATGAGTTTTTACCTGTGGAAGCGATGAAAGGAACCTGTTCCCGACCGCGACGCATTCCTTTAGACAGTGTTTTTTATCTCCAGAGGCCTGCGTTTTTCTTTGAATGATCCCAGTGTTTACATTTCCACAAACCAGCCTCCATTCCCGGTTTTTTCGCCGCTACCATCCGGAGTTAATGGCTTTTTCTTTGGTGAACATTCCTGCGTGTTTACTTTAGGTCGATTGAACGACAATTTCCAGCTGGTAGAAGTAGGGAGGTGTCGTCGAGGACGTTCTAAGACTCCCGTATTCAAGATGAATCGGTGAGAACAGCAGCCAGGATCGTTCTGTTCTCTAGTCTCACAGTATTATCCATTCACCGCAATCAGGGCACGAGAAACTTGTGTTCCAGAGCATTATGGAATGAAAATGATTTGATCCACTGTTCTACGCACTTCATTCATGTTACACTTGGACTCAAAGTGTCGCTGCGGCCCGGACACACTCCACGTCACTTCCTTTACTCTTCTCTGAAAGCATCTTGGCCTGCTGCTCCTTTTACGAGTTTTGTTTTAGTACTGTTTCTGTCCCACGTTAATCAGCACTTGAACAATGCTGGGCTTGTTTTGACTGTTTGTTTGAATTGTTATTGTTGTTGTTTTCTTTAATCAAATCATTGCCATATCAGTCCAGATACAGTGAGCTGAACATCTGACACAGGTTCTAAATCTCTGTTTCATAGGTTTGAACTTTATTCAACTCACATAAACAACACCAAATCACAGTGTAGTCCATACATTCGCATTTTAACCACTTTGTTTTTGTTTATTTGGGGATATTTCGTTTAAAAAAACACAAAAACAATTGGAGCTGTAAATACAAACCTCCCGAATTCAAATCTGTAAAATTCCGATTTTATTAACGGAGGCTAAAGAGGAAGCACAGGGTCCTCCCAGGAGAAAGCAAACACCGCCAGAGTGATTTAACTCAGCCGTCTCACTGCTTAAGATAAGTTCTTTTAGCTTATCATTGTGATTTATGTGCTCTGCCCACTTCAGTAACTGATTACAGGTAGCACACTGTGATCACTCTGACCCCGTTTGTCTGAGGAGGCCCAGTCTGAAGGTACTTTTGTATTCACAACTAAATCTTTCAAATCTAAACCTGTAACTTTCCGTTTTGAACATTCAAACGTAAAATATCCTCCAGTTAAACAAAAACATGTTGCTAAAACGCGTGTTTATGAAAGCTGTGATTGATAACTGTGATTAATACGTGATGAATATGATTCAGAAACGAAATTCAGATTCAAACACTTATGTAGGGTTTTAAGCTCCACGAATTCCAGAGTAAATCTGTGTGTGTGTGTGTGTGTGTGTGTGTGTGTGTGTGTGTGTGTGTATACCACCATCCTCTGCATCATTTGTCATTGGTGAAACCAAACCTTGTATCTCCAAAAACTATTTAGGAGCTGGGAAAATGAGATTGAAAACGTCTTTGAGATTTAAAAGGGAACAAGATCCTTACGCCCTGTCACACTGTGTCCTGCATTTCGATTGGCCGGTTCGCTAAAAAAATTTGTACACAATGCAAATGAATCCGAAGAAAAACTAGTTGGGTCCCGCCGCTGACGCCATGTCTTTTAAGCAATGAAAAAAGAAACAGCTCTCACTTGAATGACCAACAAAGAAAGGGATGTAAAAGAGGAGTTCGTCAAAGAGGGCGTGCTAAATTGAAGTGCCATTCCCTGCGTACCGAGACAAGCCCGCCCTGTGGGGTTCACCGCCGTCCGATTGGACGCGAACGCAAATGATGCAACCAAGACCCTCACGTTGACATTGGGGGGGGGGAAATCACATTCCTGACAAACTGGGGACTCGAGTCCAGTCAGAGGGCGAGCTACCACTTTAGGTCAAAGGAGAGGTGAAATATTTATGCATTCGATGTGTGTAGTGTGTGTGGTACCTTTGGAAATAAGACTGAACGCACAGGTTTGTTTGTTTCAATCTTCTCTGAGACGACCAAGCCGTCTCACCACTGACCCTTTGCAGCTGGACTTTCGCTGAAGAAAATCCACACCGAGAAACGAGGGGGGGGGATGACACTCTGTCTTTAAATAATGTTTACAGTGTTGAAGTACAAGGATAAATGAATTCCTGTGTAGATGTGTTTTCAAAAAACAAAATCCACAAAAAAGAATAAAAAAAAAAGAACCCAACGATTTGTTCTGGATGATGCCATAGCAGGGTTTCATTTGTTTATTTTTTATTTCTTATTTTTATTGGTGCAGGGTTTTTTTTCCCCCCATAAATTTCAATGGAAATACATGTATATGTTTTTTGTTCTGTTCAATACACAGTGTATTTGTATACCAGTGACATTTTATGAAATGATGCAAAAAAAAAAATCTTTATATTTTGCAGTCCATTATAAAAATTGTGAGTCTATCCAAATGTTTTTTGTCTCTATATCTGTTCTTAATTTTGGTAAATCTATCCTTGCGGGGATGTAAAAAAAGGAAATAAAAACCAATGAAAACTCAGAGTCTGTGAGAAGTGATGAATCTTTACATTCGGCCACAATCCCTTCCTCTCGAACGGTCATTGAATTTCATTGGCTGCAGGTATGAGGACTGTTGCTTTCAGAACTCCAGACAGTGGGTCTTTAAAAGCTCGCTCTCTTTTTCATGACCACCACAGAAGCGTATGGAAACTTCAGACGGGGGGGGGGGGCTTCTTAGTTCACGGCCTTTGACCCGAGGAGCTCACTAATTTGTGAAACCTTTCTTTAAGCTGCACCTGCCCGTCCCCCTTTCCCTCGGAGAGATGCTCCGAACACAATGACTCGTCTGACCTATCTTGACCCCGTCGGTGCTGCCTCGTCCCGGCATCTCTTTTGTGAGACAGGTGGGCCTTTGTAGACATAACAATGTTGCTTGTGAGGGAGGGGAACTACTTGGGAGCCCTTCTTGGCCTATTTACACTTGGCCAATCATAGCCCTTTGCCTCTGAGTGAGGCTCCCACCATAGACCAATAAACCGTAGAGTACCGCCATGGTGACTTAGAGATCATGTTCTTTATGCACCACTCAACGTTTAGTCCACTGCTCCTGTGTCCTAGTGTCTCCTGTAAGGCCAGGGTACACACTATGTACCTCTTTTCTTGCCGTTTTGGACTGAGTTGGTGCTGATCTGAGGCGGGGAGACAATCGAGTCAAGTGTGAGGGGCACAGACTGAGATGTACTAGCTTAGACCAGGGGTTTGAGTTTATTGACTTGATTATGGAGGTTTCTAGCAGTGATTTCTGGTCAATGACTCAGTAGCCAATGAAAATGAGTAGAGATCTTTGTTAAGGCCTCTTCTGATACGAAGCCAACTTTAGCCTCGTACTTAGTGTAGACTCCCTGTCGTCTGTACTGACCTCGCTGACCACATCTTCCACCCAGGACCAAACCCTAGGAGTTTATAGTCTTTTTTTCCCCTTCATGATAAAAACAAACAGTGGCAGCAACTTATTTTCCTTGTGGGCCACACGTGCACCAAACATCAATTTGGCCCAAATTTGGTCCACAACACACCTGACAACTGGCTGAGTTGAGGCAGCCAGACTCACCCTGAGTCAACGCCATCAGTCTAGGCCAAATGTGGGCCAAAACAGAACTTCAGAGGTACCGCATTTGGACCAAACATTCATTGCTACCTGGGTTGACTCGTAGGTAACAGAAGGCATGTGATTTTGGGAGTTTCTGGGGCAGGCTCAGAAACATGTTTTGGTGTGTGTTCCACATTTGTTGATGTGTGATCACGATTTATATTCCATTTGTCAAATAAATTTACAAATCTCAGTGGAGAAGTGTGAGATGCCTTAGCTTTTATAAATTCTCGTAGTGTCCCCAAGGCGTATATGTAAATATGAGTGTCCCTTCCATGCGCCAGATATAGTTAAACCGAGGGTGGACATCTGGGACACATCTTCAGCCCTCAAATGGCTCCGTCCCAGCAAGGCTCTGACAAAAGATTAAAAGACGGCAGATTCCCGTGGAGCCTCTCATGGCACCAGCTTGGCCTTGAGGTCTCGCCGTTTTCCTGTTTTAATTACGTGCCTCTGCCACACCAATGAGTTGCCAAGCACTTTTGGCCACCGCTCCACACAAGCCAGTGTCATAGTTCACATCCGACATGTCATTTAGGGTCTCTTTTAAGCTCGGGTAATAGAAGGTCCCTTTTCCATGCCATGGGAAGACAGTGGGCCCTCTGCAATGGCGAAGTAGCCCCTCATTTGTCAGGCCAAAAACGACTAGGATGTGAATGGGCCGCACACAAGGAGGCTTGGGGAAATGATGGCTCTTAGTAAAACCACGGTTTCATGGAACAGGGTGTCAGCAGGGGCTGTGGTCAGGGCCTTGACCACACAGATCCACCGCAGAGTCCTGGGCTTTTTATGGGATCACAAGGACCATAACCCCGCTGGGGCCCTTGCGTCTATATCCAGTTTCTAATCTCCGTTCCCTGACCAGTGGCCAACGAAACAGCACCCAGCAAAGAGCCAATGCCCCCAAAGCAGAGGAGCCATAGACCAGAGCAAATCCTCCCCAGCTGGAACACTCTGGGAATGGGGACAACATCTAGAGGAGTTTCTGGAAAAAGGACGGTCAGGAGACGGCTGGAAGTGTGTGGTCGCTCCGCGGTCACTCAGCAGCTGTGGAGATTTTAGGCAGAGGAACAAAGACACTTAACAGAGGATCTCATGGAGCAAAGAGGATGCACATTCCCTGATTAAGACGAACAAAGAAAAGATTGTCTAGTGATCCATATTTTGCTTGTAGTATTGAAATGACTAGATGAAAGATCGATTGGCAAAATAGCAAAAATATATTACCACAACATCTTAGGAACACAATAATAACACTTGAAGTGACTTGGGTTTCAGAGGTTTTTCAGACGTCTGCTTCCTATCATCACCACTGTCAACAGTTCTGATGTTTTTCTCTAGAATGAAGAATTTATAATCCAGTGCCTCTTAATGACTTTGTTTACATCCCAAACATTTAATTATGCAGGATTTTTTTAGAAATCAGTTGAATTCTCTTTTTAGCTTGTGCAAGAAATGATAATTAAAATAAAAGTCAGCATTTCACACAAGATTAATGCATGATAGAGAGCAAAGTCATTTCTGACATCATTGTAAAAATACAATTTCAGAGAAAACTGTAAAAATGACATTTCTGAGATAACTGTAAAAAATTAATTTTTAAGATAAATAAAAATAACATTTCTGAGAAGACTATAAAAGTACCATTTCTGAGATAACTGTAAAAATTAAATTTCTGAGTTAACTGTAAAATACTATTTCTGAGATAACTGTAAAAATTTAATTTCTGAGATAACTGTAAAATACTATTTCTGATATAACTGTAAAAATTAAATTCTGAGATAACTGTAAAAATGAAATTTCTGAGATAACTGTAAAATACTATTTCTGAGATAACTGTAAAAATTTAATTTCTGAGATAACTGTAAATTACTATTTCTGAGATAACTGTAAAAATTTAATTTCTGAGATAACTGTAAAATACTATTTCTGATATAACTGTAAAAATTAAATTCTGACATAACTATAAAAATGAAATTTCTGAGATAACTAAAATAATTTTTCTGAGATAACTGTAAAAATTAAATTTCTGAGATAACTGTAGAATACTATTTCTGAGATAACTGTAAAAATAACATTTTTGAGATAACTGTAAAAATACAATTTCTGAGATAACTGTAAAATACTATTTCTGAGATAACTGTAAAAATAACATTTAATAGACCACTGTAAAAACACAATTTCTGACATCACTGTAAAAATACATTTTCTGACACCAGCATAAATAATATAATTCTGACACCATTTTATAAGTAGCATCACTGTAAAAATAAAACTTCTGAAATAACTGTAAAAATACAATTTCTAATATAACTGTAAAAATACAATTTCTGATATAACTGTAAAAATACTATTTCAGATAACTGTAAAAATATTTAATAGACCACTGTAAAAGTACATTTTCTGACACAAGCGTAAATAATATAATTCTGACACCATTTCATAAGTAGCATCACTGAAAAAATACAATTTCAGAGAAAACTGTAAAAATAAAACTTCTGGGATAACTGTAAAAATACAATTTCTGAGATAGTAAAAATAGTAAAAATACCATTTTGGAGATAACTGTAAAAATATTTAATAGACCACTGTAAAAATACATTTTCTGACACCAGTGTAAATAATATAATTCTGACTCAATTTTACAATTAGCATCACTGCAAAAATACAATTTCAGAAAAAACTGTAAAAATTAAATTTCTGAGATAACTGTAAAACAACCAATTCAGACACCAGTGCAGAAAAATATGTATCTCCCAAAACAGTATCTTTACAGACGAAGGAGAATCCCTTCTTAACTCTCAGTGGAAGTCAATGTAATTTTAGAGCATTTCTATAGGTCCGTTCATCATGAAATTTTCACGATGATGTGAAGGAGAGGTGCTGTGTTCAAATGACGTAGTAAACTAAAGATCACCAAAAACGGAGATGTTTTTAATTGGACAGTCACAAAATACCAGTTCTGACACCAGATATAAGTTGTATGTCTGAGATCACTGTAAAAATATAACTTCTGACACCACCAATGTATAAATACCTTTTTCAGCCACCACTGTAGAAGATTCACCAGTGCTGAAGAGCTACATTTGTAGAGGTGCGTTTGGGTCACACTGACACTGCATGTGGAGATACCGGGTGACTCACTGGAAGAGGAGAACAGTGAAGCATAGCCTTTGTAATAATAATAACATAACACCACAAGTAATTCCATTCTGCTCCTTTACAGCTTTAGTCATCTGCATTCCTGAAGCTAGACCTCCCTTGAGCACCCAAAAACAGGTGAATTACTGAGCTATTTGGGTGGCTGTGGAGGGAGGGGGAGAGGGAGGGTCAGTGTAATTGTTGACATTGGACTCAGTTCTTGTCCCAGAGAAATATTAAATCTTCCCATTTGATTTGGGTCGTAATTATGTCGTAAAAGTAAACTGACTGTGAAAAGGCAAACCCACCAGTCGAATTTGCTTTCATCAAGTTTGGACGAGCTTAATTACAGTGCGCACCGCCGCCTGTCTCTCTCAGCGTGTTCTCATTTCACACTCCTTTCACTCCTGTGTTTAGTGCCAGTCACAAGGCCATTGTGCCTTCGACACTGTCCGGAGACGAAGGTCTGACCCCAGATTTAAGGCACAGCACAGTGAAAGATTTCAAGGCTGGTTAAGTAGAATGATCTGATTTCACCTAGCATTTTACACATACAAGGAATTGACTTATTATCGTGAATGGTCAGGACCCCCACAGAGCAGGTGTGATGTGGTGGTGGATCATTCTCAGCGCTGCAGTGACACTGACGTGGTGGTGGTGTGTTAGTGTGTGTTGTGCTGGTGTAGAGTGGATCAGACACAGCAGTGCTGCTGGAGTTTTTAAACCCTGTGTCCACTCTCTGTCCACTCTGTAAGACACTCCTCCCTCGTTGGTCCACCTTGTAGATGTAGAGTCAGAGACAGTAGCTCATCTGTCGCTGCACAGTGTGTGTCGCTCGTCCTCTAGTCCTTCATCGGTGACACAGGACACTGTCGGCTGGATGTTTTTGGTCGGTGGACTGTTCTCAGAGCAGCAGTGACTCTGAGACATAAAACCTCCAATTTAGAGAGACCCTTGAAGCACAATGAAATATGTAGCCACTCCATCTGTAGCAAACATGTTAACCATGTTTAACATTTCATTCGGTCATTGTCTGTAACCCTTATCCAGTTCCACAGCCTTGAACCTGTAGTGACTGACCAGTGACAGACAAACTTTCCATGAGAACAGATGGGCCTCACTCTGACACGTATAGAGTGGACTTATCAAGTTGCTCTGACCTCATAAAGTGGTCAGCGATGTGTATAAACTGCAGTCATTTATTTAAAGTGTGTTAATGGTGGCGAGAGAGGGACGAGACCCCCGTCTCCAGTGTGAATGAACATGAGCTGTATCTTTATTAGCAGATAATTAGCTCCGTGTCTTCCTCTGACTCAGTGTGTTTATGGAGAGAGAGAGAGAGAGAGAGAGAGAGCGAGAGAGAGAGAGAGAGAGAGAGAGAGAGAGAGAGAGAGAGAGAGAGAGAGAGAGAAGAGAGAGAGAGACAGAGAGAGAGAGAGAGAGAGAGAGAGATCTCCAGAAGTGTGTGCTCAGCACTGGGCTTGTTACAGTGATAAGTAAAGACAGAGCTGCACTCTCAGAAATGTCCATTAGGACCAGTACACACACACACACACACACACACACACACACACACACACACACACACACAAAGAACTAACACACACTTCAAAATGATGGTTTTACAAGGGTTCTTGAGAGGGTTGTCAAACTTGTAACAACAGAGGAACTGTTTTTGGTGCCATATACAACCCTTTTATAAAAGGTACCAAAAGCCTGTGTCTGCGAGGGTTTCCTCTGGGTGACTGTCTGTGAGGAGTGTGGTGTGTTCTCTCTGTGTCTGCGTGGGTTTCCTCCGGGTGACTGTCTGTGAGGAGTGTGGTGTGTTCTCTCTGTGTCTGCGTGGGTTTCCTCCGGGTGATTGTCTGTGAGTAGTGTGGTGTGTTCTCTCTGTGTCTGCGTGGGTTTCCTCCGGGTGACTGTCTGTGAGGAGTGTGGTGTGTTCTCCCTGTGTCTGCGTGGGTTTCCTCCGGGTGACTGTCTGTGAGGAGTGTGGTGTGTTCTCCCTGTGTCTGCGTGGGTTTCCTCCGGGTGACTGTCTGTGAGGAGTGTGGTGTGTTCTCCCTGTGTCTGCGTAGGTTTCCTCCGGGTGACTGTCTGTGAGGAGTGTGGTGTGTTCTCTCTGTGTCTGCGTGGGTTTCCTCCGGGTGACTGTCTGTGAGGAGTGTGGTGTGTTCTCCCTGTGTCTGTGTGGGTTTCCTCCGGGTGACTGTCTGTGAGGAGTGTGGTGTGTTCTCTCTGTGTCTGCGTGGGTTTCCTCCGGGTGACTGTCTGTGAGGAGTGTGGTGTGTTCTCTCTGTGTCTGCGTAGGTTTCCTCCGGGTGACTGTCTGTGAGGAGTGTGGTGTGTTCTCCCTGTGTCTGCGTAGGTTTCCTCCGGGTGACTGTCTGTGAGGAGTGTGGTGTGTTCTCCCTGTGTCTGCGTGGGTTTCCTCCGAGTGACTGTCTGTGAGGAGTGTGGTGTGTTCTCCCTGTGTCTGCGTAGGTTTCCTCCAGGTGACTGTCTGTGAGGAGTGTGGTGTGTTCTCCCTGTGTCTGCGTGGGTTTCCTCCGGGTGCTCCGGTTTCCCCCATGGTCCAAAAACACACGTTGCTATTGGCGAATCAAAAGTGTCCGGTTTAAAAACTCCAGCAGCACTGCCGGGTCTGATCCATCTGTACTCGCACAAACACACTAATCATATCTGCTCTGTGGGTGGAGTCCTGACCATTGAAGAATACAGTGAAGGCAGGCACACAAAGTATGCAGAGCAACAGCTGGACTACAGCCTCGAATTTTAGAACTACAAAGAACACAGACTCTGAGCGGTGGAGAGCCATCTCAGAACCAAGGGCGCAGGTGGGGGTTAGGCACCTTGCTCTAGGCCACTTCAGCTGTGGATGTTAAGGGAGAAGAGGGAGTGCTGTTCCTTCTGTCCCTGTCCCCATTTGGTCCCGAGCCCACTTTGCAAGCCTTTAGCCCACGGCTACCACCTTAAGAAGGATTCGCTGTATTTGAGGTTACATATTTTTACAGTCTGAGAATAAAGTGCGTGATTATGGTCGTCTAAAATAAACAGGCCTGTGAGTAAGTGTCCCGGTTAAAATAAGAGTCGGATGTAAGGCTAGAGTACACTCAGCGCTGGGCTGGACCACCGCTGCTGGTGGATGTTCTATATGTTGAGCACTTCCAGAGCTAAGCTGCTAATACTTCAGAGCCGTGCGGCTCACCATTGACCTTCTTTAAATATTCTGAATGAGAAAATTGTCCTTTTGCATGTGTCTATTCCTAAAATCTGATTAATCACCCATGTTTGTTGCTGTATCTTCTGAACCGGGGCAATTTCCTGACACTCAAGGTCTCTTTCCTGACACTCATTAGCCTGGTATTCTGTAGCTTGATATTTCTCCTTCTGTGAAGCCTTCATCTGTGGCTGCAGTGTTTGCTTGTGGACCACCAGCTGGAGCCACTTATCCCCCCCCCAGTTCAGATGTCCTGCGTCCAAGGGAATCGGCATCATTAGCTTGATTTCACATGATCATTTCATTTCGCTCAGGTTGTCTGAATGATCCTATCATTCCAAATTAACCCTTGGAAGCCACAGTTATCGTGAGCAGCAACAAAAGCTTGGTGTAATTCAGAGTTGAATAGTTCTCACTCTAAGCTGCTTGAAAGATGCAGAGACATTTGGTAGGAAGTGCAGATTTTCACATTTGAATCCCGTCCAAATGCATGCGTTTGTGTCTCCGAATCTTATTATAAACGAAAGGTTACTGAGGTATCCTTTCCTGTGCCATTTTGTAAATGCTGATTCTTGAATGGATTTGTTACTGTAACTAATTGTTAAAAATTAAATATTAAATGCGCTGTAGACTCAAGCACAAAATGGTTTGTGAACAACAAACATTGCAAGCCCTGAGTGTGAGCAACAAAAGCCTGAGTGTGAACAGTGCAAAACTGAGAGTGAGAAATTCAAACCTGAGTGTGAACAGTGCAAAACTGAGAGTGAGAAATTCAAACCTGAGTGTGAACAGTGCAAATCTGAGAGTGAGAAATTCAAACCTGAGTGTGAACAGTAAAAAACCTGAGAGTGAGAAATTCAAACTTGAGTGTGAACAGTGCAAAACTGAGAGTGAGAAATTCAAACCTGAGCGTGAACAGTGCAAATCTGTGAGTGAGAAATTCAAACCTGAGTGTGAACAGTGAAAACCTGAGAGTGAGAAATTCAAACCTGAGCGTGAACAGTGCAAATCTGAGAGTGAGAAATTCAAATCTGAGTGTGAACAGTGAAAACCTGAGAGTGAGAAATTCAAACCTGAGTGTGAACAGTGCAAAACTGAGAGTGAGAAATTCAAACCTGAGCGTGAACAGTGCAAATCTGAGAGTGAGAAATTCAAACCTGAGTGTGAACAGTGAAAACCTGAGAGTGAGAAATTCAAACTTGAGTGTGAACAGTGCAAAACTGAGAGTGAGAAATTCAAACCTGAGTGTGAACAGTGCAAAACTGAGAGTGAGAAATTCAAACCTGAGTGTGAACAGTGCAAAACTGAGAGTGAGAAATTCAAACCTGAGTGTGAAAAGTGCAAAACTGAGAGTGAGAAATTCAACCCTGAGTGTGAACGGTGAAAAACTTAGAGTGAGAAATTCAAACCTGAGTGTGAACGGTGCAAAACTGAGAGTGAGAAATTCAAACCTGAGCGTGAACAGTGCAAAACTGAGAGTGAGAAATTCAAACCTGAGCGTGAACAGTGCAAAACTGAGAGTGAGAAATTCAAACCTGAGTGTGAACAGTGAAAACCTGAGCGAGAGCAGTGCAGATATCACAGGGCAAACAGTGCGAACACGTGTAGTTTTCATGAGAGAAACACAACTCCATTAACAACGCTGTCACAAAACCTATCTGTGTCTATGTGCACATGAATACTTTACATCAACCCGCTCACATGTGCCATCTTGGCAGGACCCCGTGCTGTTTTAAGGCTTGGCAGCCTCTGCACCCTCCAGGTACCACCGTTGCTGGTGAAGTGTGATCAGTTTAGAAGAAGTCAGGCTATTTAAATGATTGTGAATGGGGCATGGGCAAGAGTGAAGGGGGATGGGGGGGATGGTAAACAGGAGCGAGAGCAGTGGCGACGCACTCACACAACGGTGAGCGAACACAAGCTCCCCGAATTTGCATGGTGCTCAGTAATACATTAGTGAACATCACTTGGCAATCTGTTCATACCAGCTTAATTGGATTTTAATACCGCCTCTGATCTTGTTTTCTAATTAATGGCGGTGGCTGGCAACCAAGCGGAACTGTGCACTGAACTACACCTTTGATCCTGGCCATATGGAGCTCCTCCAAGCATGGCTGGGATGGAGAAATCAGTCACCTCCATGCGGGCTGTGAAAGGTATGGGGGCGAGATGGGTGGAGGGGAGAGGGACACAAACTACAATCCCCCCACACTTTTCTGGTGGCATCCCCTATTGATTAATTTCCCCTCACGATCGGTTGTGATCGCAGATAAATAAAACATGAGCCGGCGAACTGATGCAAATAAGCCCTTGCATGCTTTAGGGAAATGTCAATTGCTTTTCTAATCTGTTTATTTCTCCCCTCATGGCCTCTTCTGCTCAGTTTTTTGATGAACGCCTGCTAAAAATGCGTCCATTCTTCCCCGCCCAAGAGCGCCGCTCCTCCGTCTTTAGTAATTGAATGGTATTTGATAAAGGACGGAGATATACAAATAATATAATCGCTATACGTGTTTGCGTCGGCTATTTAGCGCTCGTTCCATCTCTAGGACATTCATTGGGATTTAAAGCCAAACATTTGGCGCGTCTTTGACATTGCGGCGCACAACAACCTTCCAACGAAGGAAGCATTGAAGCACATCGGCGAGGACTCACTCTCACCGCATTCAAACGGTGTGTGCCCTTCACAAGCTAATTATTTGACATAATGTGTATTATCTTTAAGAGTGAACGCTCCCTGGCTTGCACCCATATATATTTGTATAGGGCTGCTTATGACTAGAGTGGCGAGTCAAGAGAAGATGCTCAGGGAAGGTCTGCGTCTAATTGACGAGTTCAAGTGCACGTCAAAAAGAGCTTGTTTTGAACATATGTGTGGCATTGAGCATCTGTATACTTGCTTGCCTCCATTCACGGTGGTAATCAAAGCACTCTTTCACCAGTCCAGGTTGCCAGTCTTTAACCCATTATCACCAACAATGATACAGAGAAAACATGCTGTAAGTCAATGAGCCTGAAACGAAAGGAGGAAATGTACGTTTTTTAACTTTCCATCAATGACTCTGTTTGTGTTTTGTGAGTCCAAACAGAACTGTTGTCATTACGGCCATAAACAGAGCAGCACACGGTGAGATCACGTTCCTCCAAGACCCCAGGTGCCACATTCTTCCTCCGCAGAACAGGCATCAGATATACACTCGATTCAGGCCTAAAAACACATTCAGCAAACGGTAAACTGTGAAGACTGAGGTCTGTATTTCACAAGCTCTCAGAAAAAAAAGTGCCTTTCACATATCTGTGAGCCTGCCTCCCATCCACCGCTGACGCTGTTTCACCAAATCCACTCCAACTCTCTCTTATGAACCTGATGAAGAGCAGAAGAGCACTAAAGAATAAATAGTGCACCCTTGGTGTTCAGGTGTTCATCTCAACAGGGCGAGAGAGTGTTCAGTGTGATGCTCACTCTACCGCTCAAGAATCTCCTCTGTTCAAAGCTGCTGTTGGGAAACTGGGTCCAGGGCTGTGTTCTGTGAGTGAGAGCATTAGACAAGAACAAATCACTATCGTATTTAACGTTTAGGTTAGGTTTTAGGTGTTAGGTGTGCCACTTTAAAATCAGAATACAATTATAAAGGTTTATTTTAAGTGTAAACACCTTAAAGGTACGTAATACTGAAATTGTCAGAGAGTTTAGTGAAAATGTTGAGGTACAGTATACGCTAAGACCTGAGAAATCCATTATCCATTATCATTAATTAACTGACTAGACTTGGTGGTTAAATGGTTAAACTTAATAACAAATATGTGCTGAAACTGACAGGTTAAACAAGTGTGGGTTCACTATTTGGCAAACAACAGGTTGCTGATTCCCTTTTATCTGCGTGTTATAACTGATATTAATGACTTTTCATGTATGTTAACAACATACTTAATAACTATAAATAATCACATATTAAACCATGAATAATTCTTTATAAGTGTGGTATTAAGCCCCTTTCCGCACATGCATATACTCCAGAAGTGTTCCTGAGTTTTCTCTGAGGAGCTGTGTGTGAACGTGACCACCCGCAACATTCATCCTGCACTGTAAATAAAAAATCCCCCTAATATTACAGTAAAATACTGACAGCAGGGTTTCCAGCTCTTTACTGTAATTTTTACAGCTTCTGTACTGTATTTTAAATTTAATGTTTTAGTGTTGTATTAAAAGACATTAAAATACAGTGGATTTCGGTAAATACAGTGAAATACTGGCAGCAGGTTTTCCAGCTCTTTACTGTAATTTTTACAGCTTCTGTACTGTATTTTAAATTTAATGTTTTAGTGTTGTATTAAAAGACATTAAAATACAGTGGATTTCGGTAAATACAGTGAAATACTGGCAGCAGGTTTTCCAGCTCTTTACTGTAATTTTTACAGCTTCTGTACTGTATTCTGAATTACATTTTTTTACCGTTGTATTAAAAGACATTAAAATACAGTGAATTTCAGTAAATACAGTAAAATACTGGCAGCAGGGGTTCCAGCTCTTTACTGTAATTTTTACAGCTTCTGTACTGTATTCTGAATTACAGTTTCTTACCGTTGTAATAAAAAATATATTAAAGTACCATAAAATTGATTGTCATTTCAGTGTTTGTATACTGTATTCTGACTGACAGTTTCTTACCGTTGTATTAAAAAATAGTATAATACCGTAAACCTGAACGAATACAGTAAAATACTGACAGCAAGGTTTCCAGCCCTTTACTGTAAACTTTAAAGTTTCTGTACTGTAATCTGAATTACATTTTTTACTGTTGTATTAAAAGACATTAAAATACAGTGAATTTCAGTAAATACAGTAAAATACTGGCAGCAGGGTTTCCAGCTCTTTACTGTAAATTTTTACAGTTTCTGTACTGTATTCTGAATTACAGTTTCTTACCGTTGTATTAAAAAACATTATAATACCGTGAACCTGAACAAATACAGTAAAATACTGGCAGCAGGGTTTCCAGCTCTTTACTGTAAATTTGTACAGCTTCTGTACTGTATTTTAAATTACATATTTTACTGTTGTTTTAAAAGACATTAAAATACAGTGAATTTCAGTAAATACAGTAAAATACTGGCAGCAGGGTTTCCAGCTCTTTACTGTAATTTTACAGTTTCTGTACTGTATTCTGAATTACAGTTTCTTACAGTTGTAATAAAAAATATATTAAAGTACCATAAAATTGACTGTCATTTCAGTGTCTGTATACTGTATTCTGACTGACAGTTTCTTGCCATTGTAATTAAATACAATTTACATTTTTTTCCCCATCACAGCTGCCCACTGTAAGTAATCTGTGAAACTACTTCACTGACGTACAAACCAGATTTCTAAAAAATAGACTAAACTCAATAAAAACAAGATCAGCATTAAAAATGTTGAAGTATATTATTTATTATATAAAATGACAACATAATCACAGCCTCAGAACAAATAAACTGAACTGTCTGAACAATCTCACAATTGATCCCCTCTCATTCTCAAGCTCAAGTAAAAAACATAGTATGATTAAAGGAGGCCTTGTTTTTCTGGGAGATGGCAGTAAAATTATACTAAAATGTTCCTATAAAAACCAAAATACAGAAGCCTTTTAAACAGAAAAACTGGTACAATTGCCACTATCTGCACACACTACCAGTGGGTGCATTAGTGTGAGTGTGTGGAAAACTGCTTGCCTAAATGATGTCCCACAGAAAGTCCATGAGATATTTTAGGAGTGTGGAGACACGAGGGTTGACCGTGAGAGATTTCTTGTTCACGATTCTACCGGTCTTCTTTGAGACCACCTTGCCCCGGCTAGTCTTTGAACCCCTCTCTGGATTTACCCCCAATGAAGCGCCTGGAGACACAACCATATAAAAATAACAATTCGTTGGTGACTTTCAGAGTGATTTGAAAAATGAAGCAAAAAGACAGATATAAGACACAAAGTGTCTTACCTCTGAAGGAACTCAAAAGTACAAGAGGCCTCCTCCTGGTACTGCAAGTTAAAAACGTAGTTCATTGCAAACAAGCCCAGTCAAGAATGCAGGTAGAACGCCTTCACAAATGACATGACCCTCAAGACTAATCATCCAGCCCTGAATGACCAGCTCCATTCCTCGCACTAAGAAAAAACCTTGTTTTAACTAATAAGGACACACCACGTCATTAAAGCAAGGCATCAGCACTCCTTTTAGATTTAGTGTGTGTGTGTGTGTGTGTGTGTGAGAGAGTGTGTGTGTGTGTGTGTGTGTTTGTGTGTGAGTTAGGGGTTACACAAAATAGTAAACTAGTTGACTTTACTGCTTATTGATGATGCCTTAAGCCTGATGTTAACGAGTCACTGGTCATGAGAATATGACACCAACACAGGTGCCTCAAAAAAGAACAGACTTGAGAACAGTGGTGATTTCAGGGTCCATACCTCCAGTTTCCTGAAGGTTAATACGATCCAGGGCTCTTTGGAAAAGGGCATGCCATGCTCTACTGTGTAGTCTGGCTTCATTATGAATTTTTGAGTTGGCGTTTAAAAGTCAGTTAGGGTGAGTGAGTGTGTGAGAGTGATTGTGAGTGAGTGAGTGAGTGAGTGAAGGTGAGTGTTAGTTAGGTGGATGAGTATGACTGCGTGAGATTGAATGTGAGTGAGAATGGAGTCTGAAAGGCAACAGATAGAATAAAGGTAGCCCCAAGTTTAATTTACATTTAATTTAACTTTTCTTTACTAAAAATATTTGTCGTATTGGATATACATTAAGCAAATAGACATTGTTAATAAATGAAGCAGGGCGGCATGGTGGCGCAGCAGGTAGATGTCGCAGTCACACAGCTCCAGAGACCTGGAGGTTGTGGGTTCGATTCCCGCTCCGGGTGACTGTCTGTGAGGAGTGTGGTGTGTTCTCCCTGTGTCTGCGTGGGTTTCCTTCGGGTGACTGTCTGTGAGGAGTGTGGTGTGTTTTCTCTGTGTCTGCGTGGGTTTCCTCCGGGTGACTGTCTGTGAGGAGTGTGGTGTGTTCTCCCTGTGTCTGCGTGGGTTTCCTCCGGGTGACTGTCTGTGAGGAGTGTGGTGTGTTCTCCCTGTGTCTGTGTGGGTTTCCTCCGGGTGACTGTCTGTGAGGAGTGTGGTGTGTTCTCCCTGTGTCTGCGTGGGTTTCCTCCGGGTGACTGTCTGTGAGGAGTGTGGTGTGTTCTCCCTGTGTCTGTGTGGGTTTCCTCCGGGTGACTGTCTGTGAGGAGTGTGGTGTGTTCTCCCTGTGTCTGCGTGGGTTTCCTCCGGGTGACTGTCTGTGAGGAGTGTGGTGTGTTCTCCCTGTGTCTGCGTGGGTTTCCTCCGGGTGACTGTCTGTGAGGAGTGTGGTGTGTTCTCCCTGTGTCTGTGTGGGTTTCCTCCGGGTGACTGTCTGTGAGGAGTGTGGTGTGTTCTCCCTGTGTCTGTGTGGGTTTCCTCCGGGTGACTGTCTGTGAGGAGTGTGGTGTGTTCTCTCTGTGTCTGCGTTGTTTTTCCTCCTGGTGACTGTCTGTGAGGAGTGTGGTGTGTTCTCCCTGTGTCTGTGTGGGTTTCCTCCGGGTGACTGTCTGTGAGGAGTGTGGTGTGTTCTCCCTGTGTCTGCGTGGGTTTCCTCCGGGTGACTGTCTGTGAGGAGTGTAGTGCTCCGGTTTCCTCAAACAGTCCAAAAACACACGTTGGTAGGTGGATTGGTGACTCAAAAGTGTCCGTAGGTGTGAGTGAAGGTGTGAGTGTGTGTCACCCTGTGAAGGACTGGCGCCCCCTCCAGGGTGTGTTCCCGCCTTGCGCCCAATGATTCCAGGTAGGCTCTGGACCCACCGCGACCCTGAACTGGATAAGGGTTACAGATAATGAATGAATGAATGAAGTGGTTGTCGATCCTGGTCCTGAAGAAGTTTGTATAGTATTTAATAGTTAAAGTATTTTTCCTTGCTTTACCACACCCATTTAATCTCAAAAAGCTTGTTAATGTGGTAATTAGTTAAATAATTTGTGGTTCAAGCACTGGAATCTGTAAGATGTTCAACCCAGTGCTTGCTCTTTGCATGGTGAAATGGTTATTTGCATTGAATGTGTCGTATGTGGTTCTCTGTAGGACCCTTTTGAAAATGGTACCACAAACGGTTCTTCTGTTGTTATAAGTTTGACATAGAAACAATAGACGATAACTATTCGGTGCCATTTTCAAAAGGTTCTATATTGAATCAGATACACATTCCCCGTCAATATGAAGAACCATTTTGTAATGCAAAGAACAATTTAAGCATTTCTATGTGGAACACATGGTTCTACATAGAGCCATTCCTCTTATTAAAGAACAATTGAGGAACCATCTTTTAAAGTGTAGTCTAGAACAGCACTGAAAACCACTGATCCACCCTTATGATATACCTAAGGTCTACATTACCCAATGTGAAGGCCTCCACTGAGTTGAACTACTGGAAAGACTTCACAAATATCTTCTTGTTGTACACATCGTAGGTCGTCTTTATTTTCTACTCCACCATTCTGAAGTATAGAGATCAGCTGTACACAAGTCCCTTCAGAAACATTGGGCAAAGTCTTGAGAATGATGACCTTTATGTCTTCAATCAAGAGGGACATCTTTGTACAAAGACAGAAAGGAATGGTGAAGAATTAGTAATGGCATGGCCCCATACCATATACTCAGGCAAGGGGTAGTAATCTAGCAGATTCTTGTGGTTAACACAGCACATTTTCCCTAGTGGTTTAAGACTATAAGCACCCGTGTCAGGAAGACGCACAGCCTGATGCTCCTCTGTAATAAAATGTATTGTGGGATGTGAGTGTGTAATGAGAATTACTTTAATTTTTCCCACTACAAGGCCTTCCTGTTCACCAATCAAGATGTACACTTTCTTTTTGTATTTGCCACAAAGTGAGCAACCCTACTGTTTATGGTCAAATAAATGGTAAACAGGGGCTTTCAAAATAATGAGGCATACTAGAGCGATCCTAAAAACGGCTTTGAGAAAATACTGTAATTTTAAAATCGGACAAATCATAGTTACAAAATCAGGAGTAGCATTAGCCTGCGAACTAGCCATCTACTCAACTTGCGCTATCAAGCTGCTAACATTAGCCAGGTTAAAGCTATATGTAATTCCTTTACTAATATTTGGGATTTTTTTATTTAGCAATGATAATTTTACCAGGCAGCAAAACAACAATTCTCTCGTTACGGTAACAATTACCTTCTTAATGCAATTATTGTTAATTATTGCAATTAAGTTAACATGTAACACATGTTGATTTAGGCTACTGAACAAATATTAGCATTAGCAAACCAGCCAACTGTATTTTACAAAAAACAGCGTCCTACAAAGGTAATTTGGTTGTTTTACAGGAATTTTTTACAGTGGGGACTCCAGGTGAAGTCAGAGTCTGCGCATGTGAGAACGGTACAGGAAATATTCCGGAGTTCTCCTGCACGTGCTGCACAGGTGCTGCTCCATGCCTAAAGCCCATGTATCATCTCCCACTGCAAGAAAGCACATGATGCAGAAAATCTCCCACTGTGAGCTGCATGTGTAATCAACCACTCGGGCACATCTCTGGACCTGATACTCCAGAGTTTCTCTAGACATTCTCCAGATTCATGTGTGAAAGATGCATTATTCTAAAGTGTTGTGACTAGGTGTTAGCCATAACATTAGACAAGATTGAACCATGGTTAATTCCCACGTTGTGATGTGATTGGCTTAGAGACTTTCCAGGAGTGCCAATATTACATGATAATGGCACTCTGACTGAAGCTCTTCAGGTATCACTCCGCAAAATACATGTAACCTAGCAACGACACCAGCGCTTTCGAGCTGTGTCTGAACGTTTTCACCCAACGGGAAATCGGCTCATTTTCCGCTCGAGCACTTTATTTTGAAGAGAGTAAAGGCTCTGGAGCGATACTCTAAAATATTCACTTTTAACTTAAACAGAGAGAACTTGGCATCATTTAGTGTATGATATACATCCCAACAAATCTGGTGTGAACACGGACCGGCTCCTGGAGAGAACCACAGTTCTGAAATATTCTGGACGGATCCAAGATCGCAGTTAAAGATGCCTGTTTCTTCCTGTTTGAGCTTGGTGTGACATTTACGGTTAAGTTTAGAGTTAGGTGAAGCTTTAATGCTGATTATTATTATTTGTTTTTCTTCCATGCTGGGTTGCCAAAAATTTACATTAACATCCGCAGATATAAATAATACACATTTATACAATACCAATAATAATTGGTACACATTTTAGACTACAAACACTGGGAATTGTGTTTTACTAGAATATGTACACAATCACTTGAGACCTTGAGAATGCTGCATGAAGTAATATGAATGTGTCGCTAAAAAGCACAAAACAACCTCTTACACTGCACACTTAAAAATGATGGTTCTCCAAGGGTTTCAGATTAAAGACAGTGCTTCTGTTTATAACCTTGATTTCTACATAGAAACGTTTATGTGCTTATAGTTCTTTACAACGTGGTTCATTTACATTCTCCATCAACCTGAAGAAACCTTTGACCATAGAATAAATATATAACGGTTCTGTATAGAACTCATGGTTCTTAAGATACACTATCTTTATTCTCATCTGAAGGATGGTGGGATCCACACAGAGCACAGGGGCAGCGCCCCCTATTGGCCCTGACAACACCACCTCCAGTTGCCACCCAGGCTTTCCTTGGAGGTGTCCTGAGTTGAACCTGCTTAGCTCCGGTGTAGTCGCAGGTTCTGAAGTTCAGGTGACGACTGCTGGCACCCAACAGCATGACGATGTCAGCAGGATGTTTTCGGTTGGTGGACTAAGCTCAGTCCAGCAGTGACACTGATGTGTTTAAAAACTCCAGCGGCAACTGCTGTGTCTGATCCACTTGTATATAATTTTCGTGCTACATCTCTCTAACAATATCACCTCAAGGCTTGAGAGGGTCTTTTGATCGTGGAGCTTCTGGCCCCCCGGGGCTGCTGCAGACAGAACGTTTGGGTTAGACGGAGAGGTAGAGAAGCTGAAAGGGTGCTGTAACCTAGCCCTTTCGATGATGGGCAGTGGCAGACACGATCAGATCCGCTCTGAAAATTTCCTCAGCTTTGTCAATCAGCACCATTCCCCCCGGCATCTGAGCGGTCTCTGAGTCCCACTGACGGACCTTTAAATCAGGGCCTTCATTTTCACACGTGTCAGTCAGAGGAGGAGAAAATTAATCAAATAAAAACACAATCGTGTGTGTGTGTGTGTGTGTGTGTGTCCATATTTAAAAAAATAATACATATTATGCTGCTCTTCACTGTCTGTTTGGTTTTGTGAGGAGTTTTATTTTTGCCAGCGAGAGACTAAAGGAGTTAAGTGATAGTTTCCTACCATCCTCTAACAGTTACATAGTGCAGTTTCTGCCGTGCTGACTTTAAACTGTAAAAAAATTCTTGTCAATTTTACAGTAAAATACTGGCAGCAGAGTTCCCAGGCATTTACAGTATTTTTACAGGAACACTACTGTATTTCAAATTTACAGCATATTACTGTAATTGAATAATACAATAATTTACTGTAAATACCGTGATTTACAGTAAAATACTGGCAGCAGAGTCCCCAGGCATTTACCGTATTTTTACAGGAACACTACTGTATTTCAAATTTACAGCATATTTCTGTAATTGAATAATACAATAATTTACTGTAAATACTGTGATTTACAGTAAAACACTGGCAGCAGAGTTACCTGCCATTTACCGTATTTTTACAGGAACACTACTGTATTTCAAATTTACAGCATATTACTGTAATTGAGTAATACAATTATATACTGTAGCAGACTTGCTATAAATTTACAGCAATATTTTACAATGTAGAGTAGCAAAGACCGAGGCTCTATTCTCCCTATTACAGCTCAGTGGAGCATTACCAAGATTTTGAAGGACTGATTTTAGGGTAAAAATACTACCTACTGTTGCTTTAATATTCCACACAAGGAAGTAAACACGCTTAAGGCAAAGTGCCTCTCTAGTTTCCTCGGTAATTACCCAAGAACATGTCATCAGCGCTAATGCCGACACTGACGGGCGCAATCAAAGCTGGCTGTCTGTTTGTCCTGAAGGCGAATGGTCATGGGAAAGTTTGTGATGGCCACAGAGCTCCTGTTGACATGATAATAACACATCAAAGTGTACTGACAAATGTGGTCACACTGGTTCAGCTTGGCTGACTCCAGAAATAACCGCGCCTTCCTTAAGACACGCTTCTCTGCTATGCAGAATTTTCCTGGACCCAACTTTTGACTCCCTCAGTCGGACACCCTTCGAGGAAGGTGGGCAGATCAGTATTTGTTCTGTTTGGACCAACACAACTTGGACTGCGCTAATTATAATGCTACATAGTAGCTTTTTTACACAAAATCTTGTGTCTGTGCATTGTGGGGACATTACATAGACTTCCATTCTTTTTGTGGAGACTTTCTGACTTGACCCCAACCTTAAACATACCTTCACTTTAAAATGTAATGATTGCATTGTGGGGACCTGCTGTTATTCCTCACAAGGACGACAAGTTCCTACAATGTGAGTGTGTAAACAGGATTTAGTCCTCACAAGGTTATATAAACACACACACACACACACAAAACTAAAGTGATTTTGTGTATTTCTCTAAACCAAATTTCAGTCTGATTAAACCCAGATGCAAATCCCGAGTGTAAATGGAAAAATAATAGAGCTCTTTGGATGGGTTCCACTCTCCCCCATCTCTCTGCTCACTGTGCTTGCTCAAAGGGGCAGCAGTCGGCTGATGTGACAGATCTGTGCAGTTTGCATTCTCACTGGTGTGTTAAGTTGTTCAGGGACATTGTGTTAACAGCAGTTTGAAAAGAAGCTGTGGGTTGGCCCCACCCTCCTGAGGCTGTTGGGAGCGATATAAATATATCAGGATGCAGGGGCAGCATAAATGCCCACCTCGGATAATGCCCTGTGAGGGACTGGTGCTCTGTCTAGGGTCTGTTTCTGCTTTGTGCCCACTGATTTAATTCTCTAAATAGGATGAAATGGTTACAGATGATAGATGAATGAATGAATATCAGGATGCAGCCCACACTCTTGTCATATGAAACCAACCGGTATAAACAGGGTCTAGTAAAATCAGAACAAACCCACTGAATTCCTACAGTGGGAAAGACATCACAGCCACTGCTGTAGAAACCTCTTCATCCAATTATTCATAATAAGAGTCCTGTCCAGATGCCTTTGTTTGCACTAGAATGCAACCTCAGTGTCATAGGCTCCTTAAATGAACACTCAGTATGGAGTCAAAGTGGTACAACTCAGTGTGGAATTAGCCTTAAAACGGTAACTGCAACAGGACTAAGCACAATTACCTTTCATAACTAAAGCCACTGAAGCTTCGTGAGGGCACCACCCACAGTTTGGGACCCTCTGAGGGCACACTCTTTTAACGCTAAGGGATTTTCAGAGGATTTTATCACATTCTATATTCACTTCAGCATATTTTCCCTCATTTAAAGCGGCGTCCTCTTTTCACAAGTCATGGGTTTGCTGCCTTTTGTTGGAAATGGAGGTCTCCAGCTGCTCCTCCACTCCTCTGTCCTCGTCCAAGGCTGTGGTGTGAAATCCCAGACTCTGTCCGTGGGAGTGCTGCGGTGAGTCAGATGTCAATTCGCTTTCTCCTCAGTTTAGACAAGATTAACTTGTCAAACAACTGGTCCTGTGCCAGGCGGCTCTCTCTGAGCGGCTCTGCGAGTCTGATCCGTTCTTGGACTGATAGTCGGAGGCTTAGCGGAGAGCAGGGGGGCGAGGAGAAGGAGAGAAGGGGGCTGTGGATTTAGGATCACTTTACCTGGATTCGGCCGTGTGGGACGGCCGGATTAGCCGCTTTTGGGCCTGTCTGCACCCACCTTATCCCCCAGCAGCTCGGAGAGAGCGCCGTTCCACTGCTGCGCGCGCTCGGCTCAGGTGCATTCGAGCCTGGGAGCGGCAGAACGCAACCACGACGGCGTAAAGAAACAACACCTCCGTAAATCTCTGCACTGCACATCTGGGATCCACTTTAGACACAGCCAGGAACGTGGGCGGCCTCCGTGTTGCAGGGTGGGGTGAAGCAATTCAATTTTTTTTGCTGAAACGGGGCAGAGATGAGATCTTTTCAGAGCAGTGTAAACACCCGATTTTTGTGTTTCTTACAAATCCAGCCTACAGCCATGTGACTGATGGTGGATTTGGGTGGCGCTTGTAAATTGTAAACTCAGGAGATTCTAATGAGTTTAGCCCAAGACTGTTGCCCTTCATAACTGATAAATGTGGGGATGCATGTAGTAAACAAGTGCACAAGTTCTCTTAGAGCATGTGGGCTTCGAGTATAAGTTACAGCTGCATATGAATGTCATCTTCAGCATGATAAGTCGTAACAAGAAGCAATTCAGTAACACATTCCTGTGCTGAACACTGAGGCATACATTACCTCATAGTGAACATTTACACACTTCACAACTGATAGTACATTTTCTGAGAAAGGTAAATAATAACTAGCCTAACTAGCTTAACTAGCTAACTAGCTTAACTGAAGGAAAAGGCAAATGGAGAGCAGCAGCACCGTTTATTAGTCACAACAAATCCCCTGATATTATTTACCTTATTCGAGAAGTGCAATAAAATCTACTTCAATATAATTATTGTAAATCATACAGTAATAACATAGTAATAAAGCTTATAATAATACACTAATAAACATATAATAATCATATGAGTCCATTTCTGAGAGTCCATTAGTCATGAAGTATAAATGGCAGATTTACAAATGAATAAATAATGTCTTGCTAGATTTTCTTGGTATAATAAACAAAACCCAGTATGCCCTGATATTTATTATAAGACGTTTATAAGCTTTTTCCATCTATGCATGAATTACACCGGGGCTGAAGGCTTGGTGCTGTAAATATTGGACCTGTTCTTGAACAAAACTATAAGCGGGGAAACCCGCCCCAGCCGTCAGTGGAGGGTGGGTGGTAGGGCTGGTCCGGCCCAACTAGAAGGAGCCTCCCAACATCAGGTGAAGCTCAAATGGTTTGTGCGGTTGTTTGTGACACATACATGTGATTCCATTGATTTTGAAAGAGTGTTCATGCGGGACCTTTCACACGGAGTGAGTGTTCTCACCGGTCACAGATAGGGGTCACTTCCAAACATGAACGTGAAGCGTCCAGGCAGAAAGATCAGAATCTGAAAGTGTAGCTCAGGTAACGTAAACACAGCTGAGTGACAGCTGCTCTGTGTGAACAAGGGGCGGGTCGATACAGACGTATCAGATTTCGCTTAAGGATTGTACATTCATTCATTCACTCACTCATCTTATGGAACTACGTCATTCATTTATCAAATTTAACGATGACGAATTTTTCACGCCATGGACAGTCCATCACCTGTGGACAGTTTCACACACTCACACACACCTCTGGACAGTTTCACACACTCACACCTGTGGACAGTTTCACACACTCACCCAGTCACTCACACACTCACACCTGTGGACAGTTTCACACAGTCACACCTGTGGACAGTTTCACACACTCACCCAGTCACTCACACACTCACACCTGTGGACAGTTTCACACAGTCACACCTGTGGACAGTTTCACACACTCACCCAGTCACTCACACACTCACACCTGTGGACAATTTCACACACTCACCCAGTCACTCTCACACTCACACCTGTGGACAGTTTCACACACTCACCCAGTCACTCACACACTCACACCTGTGGACAGTTTCACACACTCACACCTGTGGACAGTTTCACACACTCACCCAGTCACTCACACACTCACACCTGTGGACAATTTCACACATTCACCCAGTCACTCACACACTCACACCTGTGGACAATTTCACACATTCACCCAGTCACTCACACACTCACACCTGTGGACAGTTTCACACACTCACACACTCACACCTGTGGACAGTTTCACACACTCACCCAGTCACTCACACACTCACACCTGTGGACAATTTCACACACTCACACACTCACACCTGTGGACAGTTTCACACACTCACCCAGTCACTCACACACTCACACCTGTGGACAATTTCACACACTCACCCAGTCACTCACACACTCACACCTGTGGACAGTTTCACACACTCACCCAGTCACTCACACACTCACACCTGTGGACAATTTCACACACTCACCCAGTCACTCACACACTCACACCTGTAGACAGTTTCACTCACTCACCCAGTCACTCACACACACACACACACCTGTGGACAGTTTCACTCACTCACACACTCACACCTGTGGACAGTTTCACACACTCACCCAGTCACTCACACACTCACACCTGTGGACAGTTTCACTCACTCACCCAGTCACTCACACACACACACACACCTGTGGACAGTGTCACACACTCACCCAATCACTCAGTGCCTGGTGTGAACAGACTCTTCAGGAAACAGATCTTCATGTGTGTCACTTTGAGGATCTGGATATCAGGAGTGAGGTATCACAAAGTATCGCTCGTTATCGGTTCGAGGAGAAAGCCAGCGGAATATCGACCCAGCCCCAGCCCCAGCCCCAGCTTCAGCGCTTAACTCCCCCCTGCCGCCTCTCCCCCAGTACCTGCTGCCATTCTGCGCTCTGCTCTAATTGGTAATTATTTTTTGGGGTTAATGCCTTTATTCAGAGCGTCAGTGTGTCGTGAGGAGTGGAGGATTAGGGGCCTCGGGGGGACGCGCTGCGAGATGAGACCCTGGCAGCGGGAGAGCGGCTCATTTTTACACAGGCAGAGACGGAGGACAGCTCATCTTTGATCCGCCGGGGTCTTCGCAGGCCAGAGGGGTGACAGCTGCACTTTCTTTAGCCCACATTTGAATTTGAATTCTATCTTATGATGCAGCTATGCGCCGACTTGGCAGGGCAGTGGGGTAATCTGCCGAGCACAAACGCCGAGGCTTTCTTCCTGTGTGCCCTCGCAGAGATTTGAGTAATTAAAGTTAAATGGAATGCATTAAAAAACTCACTTGTACCGGTGGCTGTCTTGCTCGTGCCAAGTCTGAATAGTAAAGGGCTGTCCTTCGCTCTCTAATCCCTTGTACTATTTCTGCCCCTGTGACTTTGGCTGGCCCTGCACTGGAAGCTCCACTCTCTCTTCACATCTTTGCAAGCTGCAAAAAAAAAAAAAAGTGGAACTTCTGAACTCTCCACAGTTAATTGGAATAAACATCTGTGTCGCTTTGTCAGCTGCATACGAATCCCTTTTTTCCAGAAGCGTTCCGGACCTGCGTCGATCACAGCGCCTCCATATTATACTGAAATAGCGTTTACAAGAAGATCTGGCAACCCAGTGAGAAAAATAGCCTTAGAACGTTCCCTGGACATGACACTGAAACTAACTAACGAACCCAGCGCTGCTGTGTCTGACCCATTCCACACAAAGGGTTAACAAAGTATGCAGAGCAACAGGTGGACTGTGTGGTCAGCAGAACCGAGAGGTTGAAAAAACACACTTTATTTTTAAAAGTGCAATAAGACACACGTCAAAATAATTCATTTTGAACGTTCCTCAGACGTTGACTGACGTGACCTCAAAATGTCAGCCATATTTAATATATTTAAGATGTAGAGTAATAATAATAACAATGATGTTTAATTTAAACGGCACCTTTCTCTAATTCAAGGACACTTCACAATGAAAATCAATGAGTAAAATCATGGAATGCTGGTAATGCACAACCCCGGTAATGCTTAACACCGGTAATACAAACTAATCCCATCCAAATAGTCTTTAAAACTCTTCACGTAATTCCTGTAAAAGGCTGTTTTGATAATATCTGAGTCACGCGTTTCTACACCACAGCAGGGAACCTTCAATAACGTCTTAACATTTAAGCAGCCGAATTATTGCCGCCGTTTTGCTGTATTATTTTATTGTAATATCTTAATGATATACTTTAATACAGTGTAATGCTGTGTAAACTCCAACCAGAATAATCACCCCCTAAAACCTAGTTTTATTTTAATGAACAGTTGAAATGTACTGCTCTGTAATAATGAAATACCCATGCTTCAGATTTAAACACATTTCTCCAAACTGTCAAAATAATAGATTATTGTGGTCAGTGTCTTCTCTGCAGCGCCCCTTCAGGTGTAACTCTGTTATAGACGCAGTGTCATCATCCCAAAATACAGAGACACGAGGGGTGGGCGATATGGCCCTAAAATAATATCACGATACTTCAGGGTTTTTCTGGTGATAATTACATTCTTGGTGATATGACGTATTGTATTAATTTCATGAACACATTATTGCAACAAAATAAATGTTATATTAATATTAAATATATTGATTTTAGGGCGGCATGGTGGTGCAGCAGGTAGTGTCGCAATCACACAGCTCCAGGGATCTGGAGGTTGTGGGTTTCCTCCGGGTGACTGTCTGTGAGGAGTGTGGTGTGTTCTCTCTGTGTCTGCGTGGGTTTCCTCCGGGTGACTGTCTGTGAGGAGTGTGGTGTGTTCTCCCTGTGTCTGCGTGGGTTTCCTCCAGGTGACTGTCTGTGAGGAGTGTTGTATGTTTTCTCTGTGTCTGCGTGGGTTTCCTCCGGGTGCTCTGGTTTCCTCTAACAGTCCAAAAACACACGTTGGTAGGTGGATTGGCGACTCAAAAGTGTCCGTAGGTGTGAGTGTGTGAGTGAATGTGTGTGTGTGTTGCCCTGTGAAGGACTGGTGCCCCCTCCAGGGTGTATTCTCGCCTTGCGCCCAATGATTCCAGGTAGGCTCTGGACCCACCGCGACCCTGAACTGGATAAGGGTTACAGATAATGAACGAATTTTATAATATATTTAATTTAATATTTAAAAATTATTTCATTACAGTTTATTTTCGTACAAATCTAACCATTTCAAACATTCAGAAGAAACAACAAATGAATGTGTCAACGTGTGCTAATTTTGTAAACAGCCGTAACTTACCAAGGTTCTGACATTTTATAAAAATATTTGGAATATTTACAAACTACCTCCACACGACTGAAGTCACTCCTCTTTGAACTCTAATTTCTACCTTTCCTGACTCATGTTATGAATGTACGCAATATTACGTGTAGCTGCGATGATGCATTACATAAACATGTCGGAATATCACGGTAATATGTGTAATATCAATGGCCACCTTAATTTATATCCTCGCTGCCCAAAGAAAAACATGCATCTCTCAAAATAGTAACTTTACAGGGGAAGGACAAACCTGTCTTAAATTCCAATAGAAGTCAATGTAAAAAAATTGTATTCCAATTATTTCAGAGCATTTCTATTGGTCCATTCATCATGGACAATGGTGTGACAAAGAGTTCTGGGGGGTTGAAGACAACTCACCCACTCACTGCTGATCATTTTCTAGTCTCTATCATTAACTCCTAGGCCCGCTCCACCTCTAAAGCCCTACATCACTGCAGTGCCATGTCCAAAGTGCCCCTCCCACATTTAAACGTAGGTAGAGTTTATCTTTAAATACGTCCACTTCCACTGACACACACACAGATGGATGGATGGATTAAAGCTACATTTTCAACACAGTGTCTGTACATTTCTCAGCTGGCTACAAATGAGAATATCTATCTACTTTATACAATACTCATCATAGCTACATAATCTTTGTTAGTAAGATTGTAGTTAATAACAGAGTAATAAAAATAGCCAATAACAGGATGAATAACTGAGTAATATTAAGTGTTGGAAGTAACACTACGAATGTAACCAAATCAGAGGAGCTACGCTGTAACCGAGGTGTTGATGCTGCTGCTTCACTCCCCAAACTTCAACAACATTAAAACCGAGCTGTGCACTCGTCCTTGTTTTGAAAGTCTGAGGAGGCAACAACAAACAGACGCATAAACAGATCAAACCCATCAAAACAAATCTACTGTGTTTCACTGTTTTCTCAGTTGTGTTCATTCTCATGGTGTTAATGACACAGTGACAATCCCATAATGAGTCACAGCCAAACCAACACAATAACGCTATGTATGCATTAAAAAGAATGGAAATATATACATGTATCACTAACGCAAATGATACTTTCCCTGGTAACGTTTTATTGTTTTTCATGCAGTAATTTCATGCACTTCAAACCTGAAGATGAATAACAAAGTAATAACTGCAGGTGTGTTATAAGTCTTAAAGTTTAACTGTTGATGATGCCAACTAAGCTCGGTTAGAGTTAATAACTGTATTATAACTGTATTAATAACTGAATTGTATTATTAAATAAGAGTAATAAATAACTGCAGATAATTTAAATCAAGTTTAATAACAGCACATAATACACTTTAAGGTTAATAACTATATAATAACACCCCTTAAAATTAATGACTCATTTTTAACTGTAAATAATATCTCATGAGCTTAATAACAGGGTAGTAATTAGTTGTAGATATTAACTATTAATTGTAGATATTAACCCTTAAGATTAACAACAGCTTAATAAGTAAAGCTAAGATTAGATTTTATTGAACCTTTAAAAGACAACGCTACATTGATCCAGAAGGCAATTGCACATGAATTATAACTATGTTATTACACACACAGACACACTTTTGCTTCCAGACTCTACTGGAATTTATATTAAACATTGAAATTAATAGAGAACGGTGAATTCTAAGTTCACGAAACAAAATGACACAGTGACCTTCACCGTGTATCACATTCCTCTGCCTTACTGTGCCCCCCAACCACCGCATTAGCTCCACGCACCCTCCCCCCCAACCCCAACTACATAATAACACTAAATAACACTTCCTAAGATTAATCATTGACTAATAACTGTTAATAAGATTAATAACTCAGTAATAACTGCAGATAACGTCCCTTTAAAACCCATAACTGTGGATGATACCCCTGAAGGTTGATAACCAAGTGATAACAGCAGCCAGTACACCTTAATATTAACAACTACGTAATAACTCGGTAATGACTGAGTGATAAAGCTAGAGGTTAAAGGGTTAACAGAAGATTAGCTGTATTCCAGGAACTATTTTCTTCTTTTATTTTTTGCTTTCATTGCAGAAAAATGTGAGTGATACAGAGAGTACAGGATGGTGTCATCTCTCTCTGTGAGAAGAGTCTGGGGGAGAAACATGAAAGAAACATGCGTGGTGTGTGACGTCACAGCCACAATATTCGACCGGAGCCAGTGAAACCGGGGCCGTCCCGAAGCGTGCCCACAGTTCTAACCTGAGCTGAAGTGTTCCAGTATTACAGGTAATGAAGAAAAACGCTGAGGGTAGTTCCGTCTGAAAGTGATCAAATGAGGTGGCACTGAAGAAGTTTGAAGCAGCAGGAAACGGTGTCATTGTACCCTCCACGGACATGACTTTTACACTTGTCAGGCGTTTAGTCTAATTAGCACATCACCAGCGGCTGGCCTGGAACTAAACGGAGAGTGGTACCAAAGTGACTGTGATCAGGAAGTGTCCAGTGCAAAAGCTTAGGGTTTTTTTTTTTTGGTGGATGAGTCAATCCTGGGAAAGCTGGAAGAAAGCGGAGCTGATATCAGTAGGAGACACAGGATGGCAGAATGAAAACCAGAATGAATGTAATGAAATGGTGTAACAAATCTGTCCTGAAATAGCACCCGCTCACACTGGGATGTGATCTTGTTTGCTGTGAATTCCTTCCCTGTAGGGTCCTGTCAGCGTGATCATTTTAGTGTCAAATCTTAAGTAAAGAGCTTAGCAACACAAGGTAAGGTTTGGTGTTTTTGCTCCTGGGCTCCCCCTACAGTTGCAGAGTGTAATCCACTTTTACAGCACTGTCCCGAAATCAGGGTAGGTTGCCTGCTTCTAACACTTACACATTTTGGATTCTGCAGTGCTGAGCCAAGAGTAGCAATGACAGAGGATCAATTCACCATATTACAGCTCAGTGAAGCATCATACTTCATTCATTTATTCATTATCTGTAACCCTTATTCAGTTCAGGGTCGCGGTGGGTCCAGAACCTACCTGGAATCATTGGGCGCAAGGCAGGAACACACCCTGGAGGGGACGCCAGTCCTTCACAGGGCAACACACACACACACCACACTCCTCACAGACAGTCACCCGGAGGAAACCCACACAGACACAGAGAGAACACACCACACTCCTCACAGACAGTCACCCGGAGGAAACCCACGCAGACACAGGGAGAACACACCACACTCCTCACAGACAGTCACCCAGAGGAAACCCACGCAGACACAGGGAGAACACACCACACTCCTCACAGACAGTCACCCGGAGGAAACCCACGCAGACACAGGGAGAACACACCACACTCCTCACAGACAGTCACCCGGAGGAAACCCACGCAGACACAGAGAGAACACACAACACTCCTCACAGACAGTCACCAGGAGGAAACCCACGCAGACACAGGGAGAACACACCACACTCCTCACAGACAGTCACCCGGAGGAAACCCACGCAGACACAGGGAGAACACACCACACTCCTCACAGACAGTCACCCGGAGGAAACCCACGCAGACACAGAGAGAACACACAACACTCCTCACAGACAGTCACCAGGAGGAAACCCACGCAGACACAGGGAGAACACACCACACTCCTCACAGACAGTCACCCGGAGGAAACCCACGCAGACACAGGGAGAACACACCACACTCCTCACAGACAGTCACCCGGAGGAAACCCACACAGACACAGAGAGAACACACCACACTCCTCACAGACAGTCACCCGGAGGAAACCCACACATTAATTATTGTCCAGCCCTGGCCATAAGTATGCTGAGGCCTTTAGTGTTCTCCTCCAAGCATGTTGAATGACTGGAATGCTTGAATGGCACAGCCCCTTGCAGTCTTCAAAGACTCATCCCTGTGTGCAGTGTTTAACTGACCACTAATCCTGCTCTGAGCAAGACATCTGGACTTCTCTTGATGTCATGAACCATGTCTCTTTTTGCCAGACATCAGCAATTATCATGGTTTGGTGTTGCACTTGTGTTTATGTTGTATGTCTGTCTTTAGTCCGTTAGTCCTCTCTTGTATTAATCAATGTCTTAGTTCAACACGTATTACCCCCTAATCCTACTGAGAATGTCTGCTCTGAACAAGAGGACGGAGCACTTTGTCAGACAGAGTTACTCTGGATGAGAGTTTACTAAACGTAGATTAAATTAGACTGAACATTAGTGTTAACCAAAACTGTCAAGAATGTTGTAAATCTGGGTTAAAGTGAATGAAAGAATGCAAAAAACCTACAATTTACCACTTACAACCATAGCAACCATTGCTAGGTAGGACAGGCTTTAGAAAATCCATTCAAACTGATGAGCAATTTTAGTAATCTGTGTTTTAATCCTCTAATGTTGGGTTTTCCTGAACACAAAGGCTAATAATTTTGAACAAAACAACAATGAGCACTTGGTGGCTGTGCTAACATTACCTTGATTACATGCAGACAGTGCTAACAGCGGGACCTTTCACACGCACCCGTCAGAAATATGAAAACATATGTAACACACTTGATATTTTTACATTTCTCACTCAGCAATTTCAGTTTCCCATTGTGTTGCAGGGGATTTTTTTTTGCCAATGCCTTGTGAAGCTTATCAAACCTCACAAGAGGCACAACACACAGGGAAGTATAGGCATGCTCTCAGTTTACACCACAGCCACAGACCGTTCTTCATTAGCTATGGGACGAGTATCAACCATGCAGCAGCTCTCTGATCTTTCCCCATCAGATAAACAGCTCTTAAAGGGCATCTGCACCCGCTAAGTACAGCCAGTCAGGTCTGTAGTTGAACTTTGAAAAGTGCTCGGAACTGTAGTATTTCTTTGTTGTGGGTCTGAAAGGACATGGACCAGACATTGAAGCCCTCACTGAGGAAAGGAAATGAAGACAAACTGACCACCCCAAAGCCCATACCTCAACATCACGTAACCTTTTTTTGGGGTCTCATGAGACACAACCAGCCTCTAAGACTTCAGAGGTGTTTAGATTTCTTTGACAAGATGAAAGCAGGTCTCCTGAGAAGATCAGTTGAAGTTGATGAGTGTGTGAACACGTTAGTGACTGTGTGGGTGATTGTATGAGTGAGTGAGTGTGGGAATGAGTGAATAAGTGTGCAAGTGAACATAGTGGCTACATATGTATGAGGTGTCTGGACTCTCCCTTAGAGATAGGGTGAGGAGTTCAGACGTCTGGGTGAGACTAGGAGTGGAGCCACTGCTACTCCACATCAGGAGGAACCAGTTGAGGTGTTTGGGGCATGTCCAATGGGGAGGAGACCCCAGGGAAGGCCCAGAACACACTGGAGAGACCACGTCTCGACTGGCGTGGGAACGCCTTGGTATCCCCCTGGAAGAGCTGGAAGAAGTGTCTAGAGAGATGGAGGTCAGGACTACTTCCCCCACAACCCAGACCTGGATAAATGATGGACAATGGAAGGGTGGATGAGGGAGATAGTGGCCACATATGTATGAGTGAGTGAATTAGTGCTTGTATGTATGAGTGAGTGAATGAGAATGTGTATGACTGCAATCGTGGTGAGTATATGAGTGTGATAGTGGCTGCATATGTATGAGTGAGTGAATGAGTGCTTGCCTGTATGGTTGTGAGTGAGTGAGTATATGAATAAGGTAGTGGCTGCATATGAATGAGTGAGTGAATGAGTGTGATAGTGGCTGCATATGAATGAGTGAGTGTATGAGTGTGGTAGTGGCTGCATATGTATGAGTGAGTGAATGAGTGCGGTACTGGCTGCATAAGTATGAGTGAGTGAATGAGTGCTTGCCTGTATGGTTGTGAGTGAGTGAGTATATGAATAAGATAGTGGCTGCATATGAATGAGTGAGTGAATGAGTGCGGTACTGGCTGCATAAGTATGAGTGAGTGAATGAGTGCTTGCCTGTATGGTTGTGAGTGAGTGAGGGAGTATATGAATAAGATAGTGGCTGCATATGAATGAGTGAGTGAATGAGTGCGGTAGTGGCTGCATATGAATGAGTGAGTGAATGAGTGCGGTACTGGCTGCATAAGTATGAGTGAATGAATGAGTGCTTGCCTGTATGGTTGTGAGTGAGTGAATATATGAATAAGATAGTGGCTGCATATGAATGAGTGAGTGAATGAGTGCGGTAGTGGCTGCATATGTATGAGTGAGTGAATGAGTGCAGTAGTGGCTACATATGTATGAGTGAGTGAATGAGTGCAGTAGTGGCTACATATGTATGAGTGAGTGAATGAGTGCGGTACTGGCTGCATAAGTATGAGTGAGTGAATGAGTGCGGTAGTGGCTGCATAAGTATGAGTGAGTGAATGAGTGCGGTAGTGGCTGCATATGTATGAGTGAGTGAATGAGTGCAGTAGTGGCTACATATGTATGAGTGAGTGAATGAGTGCAGTAGTGGCTAAATATGTATGAGTGAGTGAATGAGTGCGGTAGTGGCTGCATATATATGAGTGAGTGAATGAGTGCTGTTGTGGCTGCATAAGTATGAGTGAGTGAATGGGTGCGGTAGTGGCTGCATATATATGAGTGAGTGAATGAGTGCGGTACTGGCTGCATAAGTATGAGTGAGTGAATGAGTGCAGTAGTGGCTGCATATGTATGAGTGAGTGAATGAGTGCAGTAGTGGCTACATAAGTATGAGTTAGTGAATGAGTGCAGTAGTGGCTGCATATATATGAGTGAGTGAATGAGTGCGGTACTGGCTGCATAAGTATGAGTGAGTGAATGAGTGCAGTAGTGGCTGCATATGTATGAGTGAGTGAATGAGTGCAGTAGTGGCTACATATGTATGAGTTAGTGAATGAGTGCAGTAGTGGCTACATATGTATGAGTGAGTGAATGAGTGCAGTAGTGGCTGCATAAGTATGAGTGAGTGAATGAGTGCAGTAGTGGCTGCATATGTATGAGTGAGTGAATGAGTGCAGTAGTGGCTACATAAGTATGAGTGAGTGAATGGGTGCGGTAGTGGCTGCATATGTATGAGTGAGTGAATGAGTGCAGTAGTGGCTACATATGTATGAGTTAGTGAATGAGTGCAGTAGTGGCTGCATAAGTATGAGTGAGTGAATGGGTGCGGTAGTGGCTGCATAAGTATGAGTGAGTGAATGAGTGCAGTAGTGGCTGCATATGTATGAGTGAGTGAATGAGTGCAGTAGTGGCTACATATGTATGAGTTAGTGAATGAGTGCAGTAGTGGCTGCATAAGTATGAGTGAGTGAATGAGTGCGGTACTGGCTGCATATGAATGAGTGAGTGAATGGGTGCGGTAGTGGCTGCATAAGTATGAGTGAGTGAATGAGTGCAGTAGTGGCTGCATATGTATGAGTGAGTGAATGAGTGCAGTAGTGGCTACATATGTATGAGTTAGTGAATGAGTGCAGTAGTGGCTGCATAAGTATGAGTGAGTGAATGGGTGCGGTAGTGGCTGCATTAGTATGAGTGAGTGAATGAGTGCAGTAGTGGCTGCATATGTATGAGTGAGTGAATGAGTGCAGTAGTGGCTACATATGTATGAGTTAGTGAATGAGTGCAGTAGTGGCTGCATAAGTATGAGTGAGTGAATGAGTGCGGTACTGGCTGCATAAGTATGAGTGAGTGAATGGGTGCGGTAGTGGCTGCATAAGTATGAGTGAGTGAATGAGTGCAGTAGTGGCTGCATATGTATGAGTGAGTGAATGAGTGCAGTAGTGGCTACATATGTATGAGTTAGTGAATGAGTGCAGTAGTGGCTGCATAAGTATGAGTTAGTGAATGAGTGCAGTAGTGGCTGCATAAGTATGAGTGAGTGAATGGGTGCGGTAGTGGCTGCATAATTATGAGTGAGTGAATGAGTGCGGTAGTGGCTGCATAAGTATGAGTGAGTGAATGGGTGCGGTAGTGGCTGCATAAGTATGAGTGAGTGAATGAGTGCGGTACTGGCTGCATAAGTATGAGTGAGTGAATGGGTGCGGTAGTGGCTGCATAAGTATGAGTGAGTGAATGAGTGCTTGTCTGTATGGTTGTGAGTGATTGAGTATATGATTGTGACGAGGCTACATGTGAATGAATGATGTGTGTTAGTGGCTACATGTGTGTATGTGATTGTTGGAGTGACTGAGTGATTATGTTAGTGAGTGAATGACTGAGTATAAATCTGCATGTGGAGTTTGTGTAATTGTTCTTGAAGAAGCAGCGCAGGGGCAGGAAATGCTGCTTTGACCCTTGACTCCTGTTTCATTAAATACAGTGAAAGTGGGAGAGCTCTGGTGTAAAACCTGTCCAAGATGATGATACCTCCTCCTCATCCTCCTCCCACTTTGGCTTCCAGACGCTGTGGATGAAGACGGAGCCAGAGGATACAACACGGCCATTGTGAAGGTCTTTGGCTGGATGTGCTGATGAACCCCCCCCCACACACACACACACACTTTGTGATACTTTGGAAGAAGAAAGACGGGTCCAAGTTCACTCCATCTTCCATCTCAGACGCCTTGGCAGCCATGAGACTCCACATCAAAGGCGGAGTGGAAAAACACTCCCCGGCCGACCTGTCGCAACACACACCTGAGAAAAAAGCCAATTGATCACTGCTTAATCTACTGTGCTCGCCAAGGTAACCCATCTGACACCGCCATGCAATAATTACAAGCTGTGGATCTCGGTGGGCATTACGACTTTATGTATATTTTCATTGAATTATGCAAAGACCTCCGAGGTCTGGACAAAAATCCGCTTTAATAGATACCTGTCAAGCGTAATTAAGTGTGTTTTTCCTATCCTATGCTTTTCCCATCGCCTGCAGCGAGACGTTCCTCTTAGCCGTGTCTGCCTCAGCGCCTTTGCCACCCAAAGCTTGGAGACGGTTTTAATTGCAACACGACGACCACAAGAAAAGCCCAGAATCCCCATAAAAGCAAGAGCAAAGCTGGCTGCTGTCCCGCCGAGGAGTGCGAGCCACGCCATAATTACAGGTAAACGACCTCGCTCTCTCTCAGGCTGCTCCTCGGGGTGGGTGGGATGGAGGAATTTCAGCCTTTCTGATCTCCTCATACCTCTGACTAGTCATGGCTCTGGTATGGGACAGAGAAGAGAGGGGAGTGTGGGGCTGGGGTGGCTCCCACTGGCTCTGGGAAAGATACGAGACGAGGGGGGGAGGGGGGAGGTAAAACCCCTGGAAACTATAGATGCCTTCATACAGCATATGCCTGAAAGGACAAGCACTCTTAAAAAAGCAAGGCCCCATGTTCCTCTGGTTCCTCCACAAACCACGAGCAAAATCCAGGCCTGCTTTCCTCCTCAGCCTGGTCTCCAGGTGAATTTATACGTATTTTACTAAAAGATCATCACTCATACTTCTAAAATATGTATCATTTATATTCACAAGTGAATATCTGGCAACCCAGTATGACAAAATCAGCAATAACTTTTCCCTAACCACAATCTTAATCCTAAACCTTAGGCAGTGATTTGTGCTTGTTTAATACTGACTACTAACAATAAAGCTACTGCACTGCCCCCTACTTTTTACGCATGTACTGCACCTTGCGCACGAGAGTCGTGTTTATTTTCTGAGGACATGCATGGACACACAAACTAAATCTAAGAATAACCCTACAGCTAAGTCTGAACCTAACTCTAAACTCTAGATCTAACTTTAAACCATAAACTGTTAGTTTAATGGCATTACTAACACTTAACCCTTTACCTAACACTAAACTAAACTTAACACTCTACTCAATTAAATTGATTCAGTTCGGCTTGGCTTTATTGGCATGACTGTTTCAGTAACAATGTTGCCAAAGCACAAACATTAAACTGAACATATATTTTTATATACTTTGGAAAACAACTAATTAATTGAGTCATTAATTAGTTGACATATGAATTAAACAAATAATCACCAATTAATCAACAAATTAAATTGAAATAATATATAAAAATAAAATGAACAGATAATATCAATATTACTATTATTATTATTATTAATAGAAAGAATTATCAAATATTATAGAATAAACAGAATAAGATGTTCATTAAGTACTGTAAAGTAATAAGTGGTGTGGAAGGAGGTGTTAGATTTTCACCATTTGAAAAAAGATGGTGACAATGTTGCAATTGTATGATGTGTGTTGTCATAGCAACAGTCCATGTTCTGTACTTAACTTATACTTTAGTACATAGCAGTGGCGATTGCTCTAAGACTGCAAGGAAAGCTCAGCTTCCCCTAAAATGTCAAAAAATAAGTGATCAAATATATACTGTTGTGTGTACATGTCATTGAATAAATATGCACTACAACGCGCTCAACTTTTGTTCAGAATCAGCTTCTTATCACTGGTAAAGACACGGCTTTCCTCTCAATCATTCCCGCAGCTTCACAGTGCTTTAAACAGTCCACAGAGTTCAATAGCGAAGCAGCAAAGTGCAGCGAAACGAGACGAGTCATTGGATAAATGCTGGGCTTTGTCTCGCCCATCGGACGCTCAGCGTCTCTGGGGGTCTATGGGGCAGTGGGCTGGCCTCGGCTGGCCCGGACACTCAGCTTCTGCATGATGATTGGATGATCTGTCTGAGGCTGAATCCCTTTTTGATTGACAGTGAAATGAGCGAATCAGCGATCCTTTGGTGTAAAGATCCGTGGGAGCACAGGCGGACACACTTCACATGGGCCAAGGCCGTTTAAGCAGCCTAGCTCTGCTGGCCATTGAGAGGACACTAGTCACGTCCCTGGAAAAGACGCCTTGTTGGTACGACAGGGTCACAGATCATTTTCTTGAAAAGGAACGGAGGGTAGAATTTACGTATAAATAAACCCACACATTTTATGATGTAGGCCGAAATTGAGCTTCCCCTCTTTGAAAGACCAGCATCCGCCACTGGTACATAGTACATTCAGTATAGTATTAGTCTGTAGACCACAGTCGGGACACAGCCTAAGCTCCAAAACAATAAAAAGTGACTGTGTGTTTGTTTAATGCTAACACTAACGATAAATGAAAGTCTAAACGTAGCTGGAAGCCCAGTGTTTATGTTTGTGTAACACTATAGCTAAAAGAAACAGGTGCTGTACAAATACGTATTTAGAGAAACAGCGCCACCAGTGGACAGTAGCTGATAACTAATTTACAGAATTATAGTTGTGCTCCCATGAATTGATAATTTATTAATTACGTAATCACAGACTCAAGAGTTCAAAAGGTTTAAAGGCTTTCGGGCTACAGTCTAAAATCAGTTTCTCATGATAATAAAACACACAGCATATCCAAACCTGTTTAGCACTATATTACATAAGATCACACTACGTTCCCAGGCTGTGTGTGCGCCCTCCTTTTTTGTCTCCTCTCAGGTGCTTCAGCAGGTTGCCCAGTCTGGCTGATTCCAGTCACTCCGCACAGCCGTGGAGGCACGAGGCCAACGTTTATCACAATATTGACTTTCAGGAGATGGCTATTGTTTTCCTTATGTCACAGGCGGGGTAGAGCGCGAGCATGTGTCAGGGTCGATGAGCCAGAGAAAAGCCTGCCGTCAGCTTATTGTCAGGACAGCTTCGTTTTGTCACTTTCACACAGAGCCAATAAACAGCAGATGTGAGGAAGGTCTCAAAGGATTTGGGGCCAGTTTGGGGGGTCCCTCGGCCCCTGGACTGCAACACTGCAAGAGTCACAAACAGGGGGAGTTGTGTTTTTATAATGTGTGTTTGCCAGGTTAATGCCAGAAATTATTAATGCGTTTTCCTTTACTGACCCAACGTACATGAACCATTTGTAATACAACACAGCTGATGTGGAGTCGCTGATTTTGCCATTCCACCTTAAATGGTGCCGCAGTTACCTTCTGGCTGCTGTAAAAACTGAGGGAGACAAAGCTGGGGTTGCAACACCCTACAACATAAAACTCTTCCATATAACCCCCTAAATCTTTAATGCTGATAATAATAAATTGAGTGGGCGGCACTGTGGCGCAGCAGGTTAGTGTCGCAGTCACACAGCTCCAGGGACCTGGAGGTTGTGGGTTTGATTCCCGCTCCGGGTGACTGTCTGTGAGGAGTGTGGTGTGTTCTCCCTGTGTCTGCGTAGGTTTCCACCAGGTGACTGTCTGTGAGGAGTGTGGTGTGTTCTCCCTGTGTCTGCGTGGGTTTCCTCCGGGTGACTGTCTGTGAGGAGTGTGGTGTGTTCTCCCTGTGTCTGCGTAGGTTTCCACCAGGTGACTGTCTGTGAGGAGTGTGGTGTGTTCTCCCTGTGTCTGCGTGGGTTTCCTCCGGGTGACTGTCTGTGAGGAGTGTGGTGTGTTCTCCCTGTGTCTGCGTGGGTTTCCTCCGGCTGACTGTCTGTGAGGAGTGTGGTGTGTTCTCCCTGTGTCTACGTGAGTTTCCTCTGGGTGACTGTCTGTGAGAGTGTGGTGTGTTCTCTCTGTGTCTGCGTGGGTTTCCTCCGGGTGACTGTCTGTGAGGAGTGTGGTGTGTTCTCCCTGTGTCTGCGTGGGTTTACTCCGGGTGCTCCGGTTTCCTCCCACACTCCAAAAACACATATTGGTAGGTGGATTGGCGACTCAAAAGTGTCCGTAGGTGTGAGTGTGTGAGTGAATGTGTGTGTGTGTGTGTTTGTTGCCCTGTGAAGGACTGGCGCCCCCTCCAGGGTGTATTCCCGCCTTGCGCCCAATGATTCCAGGTAGGCCCTGGACCCACCGCGACCCTGAACTGGATAAGGGTTACAGACAATGAATGAATGAATGCCAGTTATAATTAGTACAATGTGTAAAGCCTAGTCATTGTTTTCTTAAACAAAATATAAATGAACATAAATGACCCTTTAGACCAGACTGCCAGAGAAGCTGAAGTCCCTCCCCCCTCTCATGGAGGCCAGCGGTTAAGTTTTGGGAGTGTGTCCCGGGCTGGCCGTGCTCTGTGTGAGTAATAAGAGGCTACACAGGGATCTCTAGAAAGAGAGAGTTCCTGGTAAGTAGAGCAGCTGGGCTCCTCTGGAGACACGCGCTCCTCCAGGAAGAGGGAAGTCAAAATTGAAATTATAAAAAGAACAAAACAGAGGCGCCGTGCTGTTTTAATGATAATTTCAGGAACTTTTCAAAAGGAAGCTTGCACAATCACATAACAAGAAGCATGGGACCGGGGAGGAAAGACGGAATGATTTAATTACCCCCTACGAGTAATATATTTACTTTTTACATGCCCTATTTTAATGGAGATCTCTTTCTTGTGAAAAAGTAATTAATTATATATATATTTTTAGGTCTCCTTTCATTTGTTTGGCCATTGTTAGAGAGAAGATAAAAATGAGTTCTGGATGGAAAACTGTGGAAAAGTTTATTTGGTATATTTAGGACGCATGTTAAGACAGAGCCGTTACATCTGGAGATCCAAGATGGCCGCCCTCCTCTTCCCAATCACACAAGCGCTGTGCTGCTCAGCAGATCAGGAGACAATCCTGTAGCTTCTTACATTATGAAGATTAGACTTAGGGTCAAAGGGACAAAGGATTCTTTACAGTATGAACACATCTTAATGGTATGAGTTTGGCAGGCTAGTACAAAACAATTACATACCACAGTTTCTTACTAACAGGATGTGATGAACTGTTGCTATGATAACTTGCATCATACAAAGAGCTGCGGCTGCAACTTTATCTACCCTTTTTAATAAAGGCTGAAACTTAAATACCATCCTCCACACTCTGTAGTGCACAGTGTAAATCATAAAAGAAGGGTTTCTGAATGAAAACAGTGCATGCTGGGTCAGATAATACCACTTATATTCAATATATGTCTTACATTTAAGACCCTGAGTGTAAGGTATTAGTTTTATAATCTGCAGTTTGTAAGACGGAGGGCACAGTTTGAGAAATGGCCAGAGATTTCCATTTCTCATGGGATTGTAGAACACTAGTGTCCACCATTTCAATGTTTAAACATCGTATACTACATACATACTCAGACACTATTCAAAATTAGTATTAAATGTGAAATTGAGACACAGCTTGTGGATAATAGATTGGTTGAGGGCTTGTGAAGCTGGTAATCAGATCATAGTCTGATGGCAAGAAAGGAAGCAGTGATGTGAAGAGGTCGATATAAGACGTGTGCTCTTCAAGTTTCAAGGCTAGCCCTGGTCCCACTTCAGTATCTAAGGTGGGTCTCGAAGGTTTTACACCTCTTTGGAAATGAGCTTCACATTACACTTACCTGTAATGAATCACTTTTTCAGTTTTCCATTCAGCGCTGTAGAAAACGTCCTCCATCTCCATCACAGCCCGATGTAGAGAAGCTTGTCCATGCCTTTGTGTCTTCAAGGCCTGACTAGTGCAGTGCTTTTTATAACAGTGATCTCTGCTGAGAAGATTCAGGGGGGGCATATGATCTCATGAGGAGATGGAATGTAAAGGGCAGACATTGCTGTTTTTGGAAATGTTTGAACTGTATTTGGTGCTGCAATACAAACCTTATCAGTAATAAGTTATGATTTTTAACACCAAAATCAAGGCACTGCAAGAAGCATTGATCCCAAAACAATCTCTCGACTTAAAGCTGGGTTTCACCCAAAACAGGAAGTGAAATAAATTTCTTCTTGATCAAATTAACTGAGAAGCAAATTCCTATAGGAATCAGGTTCAGTTGGACCGTTTCTGAACAACGAAATCAGTTCCATGATGCCTCTTCCAGAGATAAAAGATATAGTGTAAACAAAATAGGCCCAACAATTGAGTCTTGTGGCACTCCCTCAATCAATGACGTTCTAATGCATCTCCCCAAGAACAGCAAATTCATATTTATATCCCGATCCAGGGCAGACGGTGAGAAGTCTTTGAAGAGAGAAGTTTACAATAGATGCAGTTAGTCTAGGGTATGTATAAAAATAAAAAAATAACTCCACTACCTTAAAGCCATTATTCAGATGCTCAGAGCTCTTGGAGTGCTGTCTGATAGGTCTCAGATCAGATCATGTTGCACCTTTTCTCCTAGCACAACAGTGGACAAAGGAGGGTGTGTCCAGGCAAAAACGTGCTCAAATAAGAACGTTTTGTTATTGTAATGAATGTAGGAACACAACACTGCATTGTTTACGCTCTCCTGGATCTTGTGTCGAGAAATGTGCCAAAAAACGAGAATTGTAGTTTGTTAGAAACAGGCATGAAAGTATGTGACGACCATAAACAAAATACAAGTATGTTTTTTAATTCAAGGATATATCTCAGTAAAATAAACCTATACTGAACCGACAGGGGCTTTTCTAAATTGGGAATGTCCTCTTACCCACTAAACCCTCCACAATTTATTGTTTATGTGATAGGAGACCATGATGGATGCTGTAGGCTTTGTGTAATTATTGTTAGTGGTTATCACTGTCATTGCTGATAGGTTATATCAAAGTGTCAGAACCTATTTTCAGTGTGATTAATAGCCACTGGCTCTGGGAATCCATTAAAGCCATTTAGTTCCTAAAAGGAGGCTGGAGGGATTCGTTTGAGTGGAGAGCCTCTCGTGGTTAATGCCCGCCGGCTGTGTGAGTGTACAGACTTGGCAGCGCTGACCACATCGGAGTCCAGTTTCTGAATAGTAAGAGCTTTGCTTGATTGGCTTGTATAAATAAGTGTAGAATATTCGGCTCTGCCCAGTGTTTCTTTATGAAATCAAGGGGATCAGTATGAAGTTTATACGCATTGACTGCAATAACAGCTTCCACTCTTTTGGGAAGGGTTTATATTAGATGTTGGGACATTCCGGTGGGGAATTGATGGTATTCAGCTCAGTTGAATGACTGTAACTGCAATGGAGGGATATTTCTCATTACCAGCCTCTAGGACAAGACCATGTATTCATCTCCATCAGTAGACAGTTGGAATAACGGTGGGCTTCATTACTGTCAGTGTCATTCTAACCAGTGGTGGTTCAAGCTTGTGTGATGCCCTGGGCAAACCCACACTTTAGCCCTGACCCATTTGCCCCTTTGCGAACTATGTAGGGGAGATTACATTTACTGTTAATTACAGGCTGTACATATTTAATTATATATATATATATTGTACATATGTAATTTAATGTGAGCTAGCTACTTGAACTGTAAATGGAATCTTGTCAGTCTGTTAGCATGGCAAGTAACCACTTATCCAGTTCAGGGTCGCGGTGGGTCCAGAGCCTACTTGGAATCATTGGGCGCAAGGCAGGAATAAACCTTCAGTCCTTCACAGGGCAACACACACATTCACTCACACACTCACACCTAAGGACACTTTTGAGTCGCCAATCCACCTACCAACGTGTGTTTTTGGACTGTGGGAGGAAACCAGAGCACCCAGAGAAAACCCATGCAGACACAGGGAGAACACACCACACTCCTCACAGACAGTCACCCGGAGAAAACCCATGCAGACAGGGAGAACACACCACACTCCTCACAGACAGTCACCCGGAGGAAACCCACGCAGACACAGGGAGAACACACCACACTCCTCACAGACAGTCACCCGGAGGAAACCCACGCAGACACAGGAAAAACACACCACACTCCTCACAGACAGTCACCCGGAGGAAACCCACGCAGACACAGGGAGAACACACCACACTCCTCACAGACAGTCACCCGGAGGAAACCCACGCAGACACAGGGAGAACACACCACACTCCTCACAGACAGTCACCCGGGGGAAACCCACGCAGACACAGAGAGAACACACCACACTCCTCACAGACAGTCACCCGGAGCGGGAATTGAACCCACAACCTCCAGGCCCCTGGAGCTGTGTGACTGTTTACACTCCCTGCTGTACCACCGTGCCGCTCTAGTATATCAGTATACTTATAAAGCGATGTCACAGTAGCTGCTGGATAACTTTATCTTGTTCGTATGCCTTGGGTTCCCATCACTTCTGTGTTTCCCATTCTGAATTCGGAAGAAGGAATGTAAGATTTGTTAATCGTATATAACTTTCTCAAATGTTATTTGATTCTAAACGTCAAGTCAGCTTTAATACAATGTCAGATGTGCTAAGGGAGAATGAAATTTAGTTTCTTCAGGACACATTGCCAACCTTAGTTCTATTTAAAAGCAAAGCTGTAAGTCCCTAGTATCTCTGCCCTGACCTCTTATCTCGAAGGAGCAAAACAACCCCCTGTAGGCAGGACTGTGACTCCATTGGCTGCTAAATGACGGACAGTTAACTCTGGCTGCTGATTGGCTTAATAAGAGTGCTGTTCAATGAGAAGCGTGTTCTTGGTTAAGGAGCTGTGGGTTACAGATAATGAATGAATGAAGATCACTGTATTATAACTTGTTTTTTATTTGGGAACATGTTGTAGTGCCACTGCCTGCTTTACCTGCACTCAAGACCTCTACACCCTCCCTATCTTGTACGTTCAGTGCTGCCCTTGTAAAACTATCAGCATGTTCTGACGGTCACAGGGATCAAATCACTGAACTCAATCACCGGTGCATAACTCAAAATCAAAGGCAACACAAACCAACAGAAACAGAAATACATGGTGGAGCTGACAGGAAAACAGGCAACAGGGAAGCAGCATTAGAACATGACACTGAACGCCCGCTTAATGAAAGGTAACTGAGCCACAAAACTTTGTGTTCATTAATTGACACAATGCAAACGTCATTAATCCTTTTTTCCCCTGTTGTTGTTGCTGCCCGTGTCGCCTAAATCCACCACTGATTCTAACCTTTCTAATCCAACCTTGAGCTGCTCAGTGTGACATACATGGCAGACGGTGACCTTGCGAATAAAAGCTGGATAACATAAAAACACTGGACGTCCTACTGCAGCTGATACAGTAGATGACATCTTCATTGTCTTATCCGTGTTTTCAACGATGGTGGTGTGACAAAGTGCTCAAAAGGATCCTCATGGCTGTTTGTTATCTGATCCCATCAATTACTGTCGCCTCCTCTGTCCGGCCCATCTCGTGTCTCTCTTTGTCATCTCTGGAGATACGGTGTCACATCTGCAATCGAGGGGCCATTGAGCCAGACGAGCCTTTGCTCTATTGAGATTGACTGAGATGGTAGCGCTCTGTCAGATGATATGGTCACTCTTTTGAACGACTGGTAATGCAACCTTAAGAGACCGAGTCGGCCCTCTCCCTCCACGGCATTCTGAAACTGCATCTGTCGGCCCTCAGGCCTGCTTTTAGCATGGGCCACGGTATCCATTATGAAGCCTGTTGGGTCAGATGTGTGTCTACAGACGTTTTGAACTCTGTCTCCTAGTGGTCAAGTTTAAGTAATGCCATTTGCAAAGGGCGTATTTAAGTGGTCAAAATTAAGTTAGCTGTTTGTAATAAAAATACATGCTACAATTTTTTTTACATCCACCTGTATAGATGAGCACTTGGCCTCCAGGTCATTTGAGTGTAAGACTCTCTACCATGTTGTAGCTCTGGGGAAAATAGCTTTACGGAGGGTCTCTGAATCACTGGGCACAAGGCAGGAACACACAGTAGACAGGGTGCAATCAAACAGTCACTCACACAACTCTAAAACACTTCTACACAGCCACTTCACCTACCAACATGTGTGTGTTTGGACTCTACGAAGAAACCCACGCAGACACAGGGAGAACACACAACACTCCTCACAGACAGTCACCCGGAGGAAACCCACACAGACACAGAGAGAACACACCACGCTCCTCACAGACAGTCGCCTGGAGGAAACCCACACAGACACAGGGAGAACACACAACACTCCTCACAGACAGTCACCCGGAGGAAACCCACACAGACACAGGGAGAACACACCACGCTCCTCACAGACAGTCACCCGGAGGAAACCCACGTGGACACAGGGAGAACACACCACACTCCTCACAGACAGTCACCCGAAGGAAAACCCACACAGACAAAGAGAGAACACACCACGCTCCTCACAGACAGTCACCCGGAGGAGACCCACGCAGACACAGGGAGAACACACCACACTCCTCACACACAGTCACCCGGAGGAAACCCACGCAGACACAGGGAGAACACACCACACTCCTCACAGACAGTCACCCGGAGGAAACCCACGCAGACACAGGGAGAACACACCACAATCCTCACAGACAGTCACCCGGAGGAAACCCACACAGACACAGGGAGAACACACCACACTCCTCACAAATGATGACCCCTTGACTCTGGAGTTGTGCGACAGGGACACTACCTGCAGAGGCACTGTGCTTCCCCAGTGGGAACTGTACTGAGTAAATAAAAAATAATGGCTGAGGTGAACAAATGTACACTGCAGGAAAAGTGCTGTCAACAACAGAAATCACAGGTTTATCAATTATACACCCAGGATGACAGATTTATGCACACATTCAGGGCTGAGGGAGTTCAGCGAGGAATCAAAGCTGACAGCCTCTTTGTATTCTGCATTTCTGAGACTTTGCTGTTCTGGTGCAGTTCACAGAAATGTAGTGTGGCCAACGTAAGTGATTGAGCACCACTGTCTCTGTAAAGATTCAGCATCTTCCACCTGTGAGTTAAAAGAAAGGGACTGGAATTTGCGCATTGTTAACAAAGTCACTTTGTTAGTCACTGTTTTCAGTCTAATCTCTATCTTCAGTGTGTGTAGTGTAGGGTCAACCGTAGTCCAGCCGGGATATAACTTGTAACCAGGTATTTATTCATTCATTATCTGTAACCCTTATGCAATTCAGGGTCGTGGTAGGTCCAGAGCCTACATGGAATCATTGGGTGCAAGGTGGGAATACACCCTGGAGGGGGCGCCAGTCCTTCACAGGGCAACACACCCACACCTACGGACACTTTTGAGTCGCCAATCCACCTACCAGCATGTGTTTTTGGAGTGTGGGAGGAAACCGGAGCACCCGGCGGAAACCCACGCAGACACAGGGAGAACACACCACACTCCTCACAGACAGTCACCCGGCGGAAACTCATGCAGACACAGGGAGAACACACCACACTCCTCACAGACAGTCACCCGGAGGAAACCCACGCAGACACAGGGAGAACACACCACACTTCTCACAGACAGTCCCCCGGAGCGGAAACCCATGCAGACACAGGGAGAACACACCACACTCCTCACAGACAGTCACCCGGAGGAAACCCACGCAAACACAGGGAGAACACACCACACTCCTCACAGACAGTCACTTGGAGGAAACCCACGCAGACACAGGGAGAACACACCAACTCCTCACAGACAGTCACCCGGAGCGGGAATTGAACCCACAACCTCCAGGTCCCTGGAGCTGTGACTGTGACACCTACCTGCTGCGCCACCGTGCCGCCCTGTAACCAGGCAGTTATTGAAATTTGATATTAACTTGTAATAGTTCTATGAGGCATGGTGTGTGTTCTCCTTGTGTGTGGGGGGGTTTTCTCCAGATGTTTCCTCCATCAGTCCAAGTATGTGGACTGGCTGTTCAAAACGTGTCAACAGGTGTGAATGACTGGATGAGGGTGTGTGAGAGTTACTGGATGACTGTGAGATGAACTGGTGTGTTCCTGCCTTGGGCCCAGTGATTCCAGGTAAGCTTTAGACCCTTGAGCTTTAGCTTCAGTGTTCCTGCTGGCACTACTTTTCCAAAGATTTCTGTCCAGTTCCGCTCAGAAATGGAAGGCTGATGTATTTGTAGCAGTAAAGCAGTGGTAGTTCAGGGCCAGGATTGAGAGTTACTGCTGTAAAGCATCTATTTTCTGATCTTGACATACCACCCACCCCATCGCAAATTATTTCACTGACTATTTGCTCGTACAAACCCATACGCAGCCACACAATACGTTGAGATAAATAGCTTCCCCTCCCAGATAGATGATACTGCATGGGTTCATGGTGAGGATGACTCCCTGCACACACCCTAGAGCGTGTAACCCTGTCCCTCTGGGCTCAGCCTAAGTGTGTGTCCATCAGCTGCTGCCATTGAACTCCAGGAATCTCAAAGGACTTCTTTATCCCGACCTGACAAATAAACCCCAAAACTCTGCTTCACCTCTCAAGCCATTCCCACAATTATCTTTGAATCCACCACCACCAGAACTTTCAGACACCCTCCGGCCCGTTTCATCTGCAGATGGCCTTTGTGTTCACACGTCACTGACTGCTTCACTCTGTCAAACCTCTACATACAATAGACGTGTAAAAAGATTGACCAACAGCCTTTTAACACCCCCTCCCGAAGGCACAATTACACCGGAGCGAAAAGACACACCTGCACCTTCACACGGCTGTTCAAAAGTTTGGAAACACTCGATAAGGGCTGGTAAATGGTTAAAGGAATCTATTAATTCATTCATTCATTATCTGTAACCCTTATCCGGTTCAGGGTCGCAGTGGGTCCAGAGCCTACCTGGAATCATTGGGCGCAAGGCGGGAATACACCCTGGAGGGGGCGCCAGTCCTTCACAGGACAACACACACACACACACACACACACACTCACACACTCACACACTCACACCTACGGACAATTTTGAGTCGCCAATCCACCTACCAACGTGTGTTTTTGGACTGTGGGAGGAAACCGCAGCACCCGGAGGAAACCCACGCGGACACAGAGAGAACACACCACACTCCTCACAGACAGTCACCCGGAGAAAACCCACGCGGACACAGAGAGAACACACCACACTCCTCACAGACAGTCACCCGGAGGAAACCCACGCGGACACAGGGAGAACACACCACACTCCTCACAGACAGTCACCCGGAGGAAACCCACGCGGACACAGGGAGAACACACCACACTCCTCACAGACAGTCACCCGGAGGAAACCCACGCGGACACAGGGAGAACACACCACACTCCTCACAGACAGTCACCCGGAGGCAACCCACGCGGACACAGGGAGAACACACCACACTCCTCACAGACAGTCATCCGAAGGAAACCCATGCAGACACAGAGAGAACACACCACACTCCTCACAGACAGTCACCCGGAGGAAACCCACGCAGACACAGCGAGAACACACCACACTCCTCACAGACAGTCACCCGGCGGAAACCCATGCAGACACAAGGAGAACACACCACACTCCTCACAGACAGTCACCCGGAGGAAACCCACACAGACACAGGGAGAACACACCACACTCCTCACAGACAGTCACCCGGAGGCAACCCACGCGGACACAGGGAGAACACACCACACTCCTCACAGACAGTCATCCGAAGGAAACCCACGCAGACACAGGGAGAACACACCACACTCCTCACAGACAGTCACCCGGCGGAAACCCATGCAGACACAGCGAGAACACACCACACTCCTCACAGACAGTCACCCGGAGGAAACCCACACAGACACAGGGAGAACACACCACACTCCTCACAGACAGTCACCTGGAGGAAACCCACGCAGACACAGGGAGAACACACCACACTCCTCACAAACAGTCACCCGGAGGAAACCCACGCAGACACAGGGAGAACACACCACACTCCTCACAGACAGTCACCCGGAGGAAACCCACGCAGACACAGAGAGAACACACCACACTCCTCACAGACAGTCACCCGGAGGAAACCCACACAGACACAGGGAGAACACACCACACTCCTCACAGACAGTCACCCGGAGGAAACCCACGCAGACACAGGGAGAACACACCACTCTCCTCACAAACAGTCACCCGGAGGAAACCCACGCAGACACAGGGAGAACACACCACACTCCTCACAGACAGTCACCCGGAGGAAACCCACGCAGACACAGAGAGAACACACCACACTCCTCACAGACAGTCACCCGGAGGAAACCCACACAGACACAGAGAGAACACACCACACTCCTCACAGACAGTCACCCGGAGCGGGAATCGAACCCACAACCTCCAGGTCCCTGGAGCTGTGTGACTGCGACACTAAAGGAAACTATGTTTTTAGGTAATGTACAGTGTTTATATTACATGCACCATTATTAAAATTTTCAAACTAAACTCTTGTTTCTAAACTCATTGTCCATTTTATCAGCTCATCTGACCATAGAAGTCTAAAATTACAGACTGTAGTCCTTTCCCACCTTACTTCAGTGATCTAGACCACCACAGGACCACCAGGTATGCTATGATTTGGTTGGTGGGTCATACTCAGCACTACAGAGACACGGACGTGTTGGTGGGGAGTGGATCAGAGACAGCAGTGCTGCTCGAGTTTTTAAGTACTCGAAATGGCTTACAGCCTCATGATGTCTATAGTTTAAATGGCTCATCCACATGAATTAAGAGGTATTGCACCCTTCAGATGTCTGGTTCCTATCCCCAGATTTGTAAAGAACATCAGAGCCACAGTGAGCCTCTACAATGAAGAGTTGTGTATCAAACCTCGCAGAAAGACTTTGTTTACATCACTGTGGCTGAGTCCTGCAGAACAATCATTACAAGTGTGTTGTCTGTAACGGCTCCAACGTGGCAAACAGATGCCACTAAAGACTGCATTCATTTGTGATTCCAAAACCACGCTCCTAAACTTTTAAACAGTGGGGTATACACTGGGCGGCGTGAAGCAGGGCACAGGGCAAAGCTGAAATACGAGACAAGACTTAACACTCGCACCGAGTGAGAGTAAAGTGTGTCACTCAAACAATACAAAGCACTGCAGACGAGAAGGAAACATCGGGCAAATGTTGGCCATTACGATACACTGTGATTTCCCTAATGAGCATGTGTGTGTGTACAATATCATTTCACTTTGTTGAACATCATTACGCCAATGACCTGAGGCGTCTCATCACTGCCTCACTGTATTGTGGGGCCATTTGCTTCATAGAGAAGAGTGCGCAGGTGAAAAAAGAATTGTATTGCCTTCATAAGGTGAGGGTATGATTTATGCGTGGATTCTAATGAGTGTCTAGATGTGTGTGTGTGTGTGTGTGTGTGTGCTGAAGTTGCTGAACCTATCTCTTTAAAAGACATTTATGTGCTGCATTTGAATGAGAGCTACAATCATGTGTTCTGTACAACACTGCACATCACACACTCACACACTCACACCTGTGGACAGTTTCACACACTCACACAGTCACTCACACACTCACCCATTCACTCACACACTCACACAGTCACTCACACACTCACACAGTCACTCACACACTCACCCATTCACTCACACAGTCACTCACACAGTCACCCATTCACTCACACACTCACACCTGTGGACAGTTTCACACTCACACAGTCACTCACACACTCACCCATTCACTCACACACTCACCCATTCACTCACACACTCACACCTGTGGACAGTTTCACACACTCACCCATTCACTCACACACTCACCCAGTCACTCACACACTCACACCTGTGGACAGTTTCACACACTCACCCAGTCACTCACACACTCACCCAGTCACTCACACACTCACACCTGTGGACAGTTTCACACACTCACCCAGTCACTCACACATTCACTCACACAGTCACACTTGTGGACAGTTTCACACACTCACACAGTCACTCACACACTCACCCATTCACTCACCCAGTCACTCACACACTCACCCAGTCACTCACACACTCACACCTGTGGACAGTTTCACACACTCACACAGTCACTCACACACTCACACCTGTGGACAGTTTCACACACTCACCCAATTACTCACACACACTTGTGGAATGTTTCACACACTCATCCAGTCATTTATACACTCACCCAGTCACTCACACACACACCTTTGGGCAGTTTCACACACTCACCCAGTCACTCACACACTCTCTCACACACACTTGTGGAATGTTTCACACACTCACCCAGTCATTTATACACTCACCCAGTCACTCACACACACACTTGTGGACAGTTTCACACACTCACCCAGTAACACACACACACACACACACACACACACACACACACACACACACACCTGTGCACACTGTCACACACTCACTCAATCACTCACACACACATGTGGAAGAGTTCACAGTCACCCAGTCATTCACACACTCGCCCAGTCACTCACACACACCTTTGGTTGGCCGGTGTGTGTTACACATGAACACATGTATCTGCAAGATGTGATTTAATTAATTCTCTGAGCAGGTGAAAAATAACTCAGTCACTGTTTGGCCCTCATAAGGAAAAAGCATGATTCATGAACAGATAGTAATGAGCACCTAGAATGTGGGTGTGTGTGTGTGTGTGTGTGTGTGTGTGTGTAAGTAAGAGACAGACCGCAGTTATGCTGCATGTTTTTTTTTTCCACTCCTGAGGCCTGGAACTGGCTTGGTCAGTCAGCAAAAGACAGATTGAGCCACCTATAGTTTCGCCTTCACCTGGAACTCTGTCTGTTTCCCGCGAACACAAGAGAGAACCTGCCCGCGTCCTGGACGTCTGCCAAGCCGACAAGCTCAGGCCAACTCCGCTGGGCTGTACCTTTCTGCTTTAACTGCTCTCTCACCGGCTCTGCCAACTATTGATAGCACATCATTGTGTAATTATGGAGCCATCCAGACCTAGTCTGTGGACAGAGTTTTACGACTGTTGGTGGAGAGATAAGATTTATTTGACAATAATCTATAAAGTAATGACATGCTCAGACCCATAAATACATATCTGAACTGTCTGGACGCAACCTGGTTTCTCCAAAACAAGAGCTCCACCTTTTTTTAACGGACATTTATGTAAAGAGACTGTAGTCGAAGCACTTGTGTATTGTGTAGTGTTAGGAGTCTAGCCCATAGCCTTGTGGGCTTAAAGCAACACCATGTAATATTTTAACCTTAAAGTTACAGCTTCAAAATCATTGTGATGCTCCACTGAGCTGTAATAAGGAGAACAGAGCCTCTGTCATTGCTACTCTGAGCTCAGCACTGCGGAAACTACACTATGTATATTTTAGAGGAGGGTAGGAAACCATGCACAGGACAGTGCTGTAAAAGTGAATTACACTCTGCAACTGTAGGGGGAGCCCAAGAACAAAAATACCAGCTCTTACCTAGTGTTTCTCCGGTGGCACCTGGCACCAAGACGTTAACAGCAGATCCTTTGAAGTCACGCTGTGAGGTAGAAACTTGTTTATCCAGCACAAAGATTTTTGATAAGATTGAGATCTTGGGAATTTAGAGGCCAAATCAACACCTCGAACCCTTGTGTTTTGCCGGGTAGCAGGCGGTGGCTAGCCTTCACTCCCCACTCCTATCGGACCACAGCACACAAGGAACACCCCACAAAACCCACCGGTGTGGAGACGTTCAGACCAAATCAATATGGCCACCACAATTCAGCCCCTGGCTCAGATACTTACACATTTCTGCTGCTTTCAATACCAACAGCCTTGGATAGGTGCCATTGTAACAATATAAACAGTGACATTCATGTAGTCTGTCAGCAGTTTTGATCTCGTTGCTGATCAGTGTGTATATAGATTGTGTCTTTTTGTTTATATTCCATAAACATCATTTATTTTCACAGTGCACACAGCCCCTTTAAGAAAACAAAGCTAAAAAACAAAGCATTTACATATATAGCCCCGCCCACTCACAGTGAAGTTATATGGAGTGTTTCAAGCCAGGCTGCTCTTGTTATTATGTATCGAATTATATTATTTTTACTTTTGAACATGGTTATGGGCTCCAACTGACTTCCAGAAGTGTGTGAGTGTGGGGCTAATTGTAATTCAAAAAGTCAAACTGTAGGATATATGCTGTTGTATTGTTCCCATATGCTCATGTGTGGATTGAGAGAGAGAGAGAAAGTTGTATGTGTGTGTGTGTGTGTGTGTGTGTGTGTTAGAGCTGATGGAGTGTGAAAGCATTACTATCCCCCCCTTGTGGTTCTCCGTTCCACTGTGTGTTTTCTTATCAAACTCAACACGGAGCTCTACATTACTTTCCACAGTCTCTTCTCTTCTGTCTTTACTTGTCTTTCTTTTTCTACTTTTTTTCCAGTTTGTTTCTTTATTAGATTTTGCTTAGTTGTCTTCTCTTTCCTTTTGTCTTCCATCACTTTGATTTTTTTTTTTTACTTAAGGTGGATAAATAAATAAAAATAAATAAAAATGCTGAAACTCATTTGCTCAGTTAAAGCTGCAAATGCTAACAGTCATGTGACTGATTAGACATTTCCTGGGGTAAGCAAATTAAAGTATAACTGCTCTAATGAAAAAAATAATAATAAATCTGGCCTTTATCAAATAAAATCAAACACTGTGCCGTGATTTTTTCTTAACTGAGAGTACACTGTGAAATACTTAGTATTTTTAAACAAAGGCAGGGGAAGTTAGGAGGTATCAGGGCTAGGCTAATGCTAACACATCTCAGACCTTCTGTTTAGCATTTTCCTCACCAATGTGCGGTCGCTGGCAAGCAAACTGGATGAGCTGTGGATTCATATCACGTCATGGATTAAGGACTGCAGCTTGCTGTTTTTCATAGGAAAGACACAACAATCTTGACAGCGTGATCTGGAGGGTAGCACCAACTTTAGAGCCAACAGAGTGGCTAGCAACTTGGGTAAGAACAGAGACGGTGGTCTGTGTATTTATGTAAACAATTCTTGGGACACAGACGCTACTGTTATCGAGAAGCACTGCTCTGCCAATCTGGAATATCTCATGATTAAGTGCAGACCCTTTTTTTCCGGCTGAGAGAACTCACTTGCACTGTTGTGGCTGCTGTAGTTTGTTCTTTCAGATGCTAATGCTAAACTGCCAGTGGAGCTTCTGTATGCTGATATTAGCAAACACAGGTCACTAAAACCCTTCAAACTTGAGAACTGATTTACTTAAGTTCTCTTCTGCTGTCACACAAGAGGAGATTGGATCATGTTTACATAAATATTGCTAAGGCTAACCCCCATAACCTGGGCTATCTGTCCACCTCTCATTGTTCCTGACCCTCAGAGACACACTCCTTACATCTGTAGTCTTCAGAAAGGACAGTGAAAGTGTGGCCTGAGGGGGCAGTCTTTACACTACAGGACCAGTTCAAAGAGACTGGAATTTATTTGCTGCTCTGGCCACCACAGACTCTCACAATATATACCTCCACTGTACTGGAATATATTAAGTGGTTTATTGATGAGGCCATCAAACAAATAAAACCCTTTCCAAGTGAAAAACCCATGGATGAACAGGGAGGTTCTTTAAATACGGCGACACATATTGTCCTACAGCATGTCCAGGGCCAGTTAAAGGCAACATGGACGATTCTGGAGAAGTACAGTTCTCACAGCAAAAAAAAACTCCTTCTGTTTGTGTTCATTCAGAAGCTCCACATCTTTTAAGGTGGAATAATGGGTTTGAGTAAGAAACCGACTGTAGCCTGCACTTAGCTGAAGTGTAACTTGTCTGTAAGTTTTTATTCACTGTTTGAATTACCACAGAAACTCATTTGTAACTTGTTTAAGTTTGTAGCACTTTCCGTCTGTATTTCTTTCATGCCTTCATAAATTTGGAGTCAGTTCCTCCTTAAATAAAGTAACTGTAAGTGCAAAAGTAAGTCAGGGTTACCCACTTATCGAGCAGGAATAGATCAACATCCTCACCTCTTTTAACTTTTAATGCTGTTTCAACTTTGAGAGCTCTCTCCACCGTCCAAACGGCTCCTGATGTGTTTCTCTGGCGTGCCTGAACCAAGACACTTACTTTGTTTCCTATATAAAAAGCCAGGGCTGTGTACAAACACTGGACAATTTTCCAGCACATAAAGAGAGCAGAGAGCAAGCAAATGGTGAGAAAATATTCTCTGAATTTTTTAAAAAGTGTATTGGACTACAATCCTAAACCTCACCTTTAAGAACCATCAGGAAAGGCAAATATGATACCAACAGCATACTCAGGAACACTTGAGGAACACTTCAAGGTTACAATTCCATCAACACAACCCCTGCAACCAGCTTCCAGAAGAGCTGAACAGCCTCAATCCTCAGTGACCATATCAAGACTGTCGCCAGAAATTAGCTTCATTACATTTACCTGCTCCACACACTCTGTTTTGAGGAATATTTGACACTCAGGAGGCTGGATTTGTGCAAAGCTGCTAGACCCAACAGCATACCAGGATGTTTACTGAGAGCATGTGCAGGACAGCTGTCTGAGGCCTTCACTGACATTTTTAACCTATCACTGGCCTCCTACCTAACACTTCCTATCAGACCCTAGCTATCTCTATCACTGGATACTTTCCCGATCGCATACTGCACAAACAAGCAAGACAGCAACAGCTGTTTTGTTAGAATGTTGTTCATTGATTATAGTTAATATTTCAACACTATAAGTTCATCTAAACTAGTCTCAGAGCTCAGAGACCTTGGGATCAGCCCATCCCTTTGCAACTGGATTGTAATTGTTAAACAACAGACCCCAGTCTGTTATTTTAGTCAGCCTAACTTCTTCCACTCTGACATTCTGCACTTCCACAGAGCAGTGTGTTGAGCCCTGCATGGCCAACTCACACAAAACTGCAATCCCATTATCGTTATCAAAAACTTCATTATAAGGTTTGCAGATGACACCACTGTTGTGGGACACATCAGTGCCATGAGCTGTTTTCCCTGCTTCCATTCAGGAGATTTTTAAATTAGCCTCCAAGATAAAACCTGTGTCTGACCTCTACACCCCCTACCACTCACCCACACCCCACTACACTAGGTCTCTCACACTTTAACATCTGCATGCACATCTGCCCGTTTCATATTTTTCTCAGGCTATTATCACTATATTCATTGTCTAAGTTGCACCATCTAACTATTCTGCTGTTAAATTCATTCATTCATTGTCTGTAAGCGCTTATCCAGTTCAGAGTCACGGTGGGACACTGGAGGGGGGTCCAGTCCCTCAAAGGGGTGCTGTTATGTACTGATACTCTGTGTACTGAATACAATAAATACATTAAATTTGTATTTATCCATAAATCTATTCCATCCTTTGTATATTTTACTGACATTCATTCATTATCTGTAACCCTTATCCAGCTCAGGGTCGCGGGGGGTCCAGAGCCTACCTGGAATCATTGGGCGCAAGGTGGGAATACACCCGGAGGGGGCGCCAGTCCTTCACAGGGCAGCACAGACACATTCACTCACACCTACGGACACTTTTGAGTCGCCAATCCACCTACCAACGTGTGTTTTTGGACTGTGGGAGGAAACCGGAGCACCCGGAGGAAACCCACGCAGACACAGGGAGAACACACCACACTCCTCACAGATAGTCACCCGGAGGAAACCCACGCAGACACAGAGAGAACACACCACACTCCTCACAGACAGTCACCCGGAGGAAACCCACGCAGACACAGAGAGAACACACCACACTCCTCACAGACAGTCACCCAGAGGAAACCCCCGCAGACACAGAGAGAACACACCACACTCCTCACAGGCCCGGAGCGGGAATCGAACCCTCAACCTCCAGGCCCCTGGAGCTGCGTGACTGCGACACTACCTGCTGTGCCACCGTGCCACCTATTTTACTGACAGTACATAGTAAAATAAGAGGTAAAATATAGACTACTTTTACTGCCACTACACAATAAAATAAAATACAGGTGTCTGCTACATTGTTATACTTTCTGTGCCAATGTTGTTTATAACTAAAGAGTAGCTTCCTGGTGTTAAACATTTCTCTGTAAAACCACCCCATATTTCTCAGGTGTTTTTCCAGATTTTCCACTGTGAGACATACTGATGAATACAAAAAAATAAAATCAAAATAGAATGATTTTATGCAGAATTTCAGTTGTTTGGTTGAATTGAAGTCAGCCACAGAGGGAGAGAGTGAGCGAGAGAGAGAGAGAGAGAGAGAGAGAGAGAGTATATGTGTGTGAGAGTATATTATGGCTCCAGTTCATGATCTGAAGCGTGCAGTGTGTTCCAGCTGCCTCATTTACACAACAATCTTTTCATTATTACCACGTTCAACGTGCACGACACTCGGCAGAATTACAGTAAATGTGTTTGCATTGGATGCTAAAGCTGTAAAAAGATACACACACACACATATATAAACACACACAGAGTACTAGACCACCTCTAAAGCCAGGACCACCTAAATGTTTTCCGTTGGAGGCTCACAGAAGTTCTGGAGCTGTAATGCTTTAATTGCTATGGGACTGGAAGGCTAATAAGCTTTCTAAATCGGGCTCCTTTTATTTGTTTTCTTTTTGACTCGCGGGCTAGGGGGAAAAATGCAGCCGCCCTAATTGGAACGCTGTCATTAAGAGATATTCGGTATTAAAGTTTCTTCCTCCAGTAATAGTTTTGCGGATTTCTTTATTACCGACTTGCCCTGGCCATGTCAAAGCGACTTCAAGGAGGAAGTTATTTAAACCCAATATAAAAGCATCATAAAATGCAATAGTTACTCGCCAGTGTCCGGACTGTGAGAGATGTGGTATACACAGCCCCTTTGGAGAAAGGGGGTGGGGGGGTCATTTAATCAAGTTTCAGGAGCCAGTAGCTTTAGTAATGTGGGCCAGATGACTTTTCCTTATCAACATTAAAACATCAACACCAAGACAATCTCAGCCTCCTTCACTTTGTGTTCACTGTACAGTGGTTCACTGATGAAAACCATGAAAGGGGCCTGTAGCAAGATGTTTTATTTAAAGTAAATGAATGCATAAATATTATGTCTTTCAGTAATAAAACTGTCATTGCACAATGTGGACAAACTGCCTGAGCTCAGATAAATAAATATGACACTCAAACAGCATCAAAACAAACATCACTCAACACTGCCCTCTAAAGGTGTTGTTACCAAACATCAAATAAACAAACAGCACTCTCCATCACACTCTGAAGGTGTTATTAACAACAATGAAATAAACACAAACAATAAATAAACAAACAAAGTGAACAAGGACCATTTATTTCTCCAAAGTTCAAAGAAGGTGGCTTGGGATCAAAAGACTTGCAGGAAAAATGAGGGCGAGGGGAGTGAGGGAACAGCACTGTCTCCTCCCTCAACATCCATCTACCTAACCCTACAACTGCTCCCGAGGCTGAAAATGATGTCTTTGCTTTAACCCATCCATGGCAGTGCATTAATATTTCATTTCTCTTGCAACAACATACATTTTTAAATGCAGCTGATAAAAACAGTCATGCACTCAACCCAGCTTTAGTCGGTGGACGTGTGCCTCCAGTGGTGCAGCAGGATGCACAAGGGTTTACTTTGAGTGCTTTTTGTGCTGTTATAGACATATGTAACTTGGTGGGATTAGTGAAACATGATGAGGTTGGTATGAATGAATGGAGGCCACCACCACAACAACACTCACCTACTGTGGACTCTTCCAAAAAATTAAATCTTCCACTAGAATTTACCAAAACAAAATAATAATAATAATAATAATAACAATGGGGCGGCACGGTGGTGCAGCAGGTAGGTGTCGCAGTCACAGAGCTCCAGGGGCCTGGAGGTTGTGGGTTCGATTCCTGCTCCGTGTGACTGTCTGTGAGGAGTGTGGTGTGTTCTCCCCGTGTCTCCGTGGGTTTCCTCCGGGTGACTGTCTGTGAGGAGTGTGGTGTGTTCTCCCTGTGTCTGCGTGGGTTTCCTTCGGATGACTGTCTGTGAGGAGTGTGGTGTGTTCTCCCTGTGTCCGCGTGGGTTGCCTCCGGGTGACTGTCTGTGAGGAGTGTGGTGTGTTCTCCCTGTGTCTGTGTGGGTTTCCTCCGGGTGACTGTCTGTGAGGAGTGTGGTGTGTTCTCCTTGTGTCTGCATGGGTTTCCGCCGGGTGACTGTCTGTGAGGAGTGTGGTGTGTTCTCGCTGTGTCTGCGTGGGTTTCCTCCGGGTGACTGTCTGTGAGGAGTGTGGTGTGTTCTCTCTGTGTCTGCGGGGGTTTCCTCTGGGTGACTGTCTGTGAGGAGTGTGGTGTGTTCTCTCTGTGTCTGCGTGGGTTTCCTCCGGGTGACTGTCTGTGAGGAGTGTGGTGTGTTCTCTCTGTGTCTGCGTGGGTTTCCTCTGGGTGACTGTCTGTGAGGAGTGTGGTGTGTTCTCCCTGTGTCTGCGTGGGTTTCCTCCGGGTGACTGTCTGTGAGGAGTGTGGTGTGTTCTCTCTGTGTCTGCGCGGGTTTCCTCCGGGTGACTGTCTGTGAGGAGTGTGGTGTGTTCTCCCTGTGTCTGCGTGGGTTTCCTCCGGGTGACTCTCTGTGAGGAGTGTGGTGTGTTCTCCCTGTGTCTGCGTGGGTTTCCTCCAGGTGACTCTCTGTGAGGAGTGTGGTGTGTTCTCCCTGTGTCTGCGTGGGTTTCCTCCGGGTGACTCTCTGTGAGGAGTGTGGTGTGTTCTCCCTGTGTCTGCGTGGGTTTCCTCCGGGTGACTCTCTGTGAGGAGTGTGGTGTGTTCTCCCTGTGTCTGCGTGGGTTTCCTCCAGGTGCTCCGGTTTCCTCCCACAGTCCAAAAACACACATTGCAGGTGGATTGGCGACTCAAAAGTGTCCGTGAGTGTGTATGTGTGTCTGTGTTGCCCTGTGAAAGACTGGCGCCCCCTCCAGGGTGTATTCCCGCCTTGCGCCCAATGATTCCAGGTAGGCTCTGGACCCACCGCGACCCTGAATTGGATAAGCGCTTACAGATAATGAATGAATGAATGAATGAATGATAACAATAATAAAACTAAAATGGAAAAAAAGAAATTTAGAAATTACCCAGTTCTGAAGTTCATTAAGTTCACAAAGTGCACTCTGTACGTTGTACACTGTGCTTAGCTTTATTGTGAGTAAATGCTGTATATGATGTAGGTCTGGCCGATAATTAATATAATTAGAAATGACATAATTAGACGGCATGCTCTTGTCAGCCCTCAGTGGGGAAAAAGCAAATGAATCGGCATCTGTTCTTTCTGACTGCTGCACCTCGAAACTTCTCTAAAGCACAAATCAAACAGAGAAAGAAAGAAATAACACCTAGAGTGTCCAACTTCTTCAAAACTATTGTGTTGCGTCTTAATTGAATTTGCAGTCATTAGCATTGAAGGGAAGTGCAATGTGTTAGAGCTATCGCTCAAGACGAGGTGTCACAGGTAGAGTTTTTTTGTCTTTGACACAAGAGAGAGGTCCAGAGCATCTCACCTGTTACAGAACATAATGCCACCGCAGCTCAATTAACACCTTCTATCTATACATGCGGCATCGGGGGACGGCACAAACCAGACCGCAATCAACACGGTGTCACCAGCACGTGAGAAAAGAGGAACGTTTGTCTCTCTCAGGTGCTTCAGAAAGACTCTGTAACACTTACATTTTTAATTGGAAAAGACTATTACAATGCATTCGGCTGGGTGTAATACGCCATCCTGATTGAGTTCATTGTGGTACAGATTAAAAGCTGGCGTGTTAGAATTAGCAGTCGTAATATGTACCGTGTCATTTCCATATTACTAATCAAACTAGGCCCAGTATGTCACCTTCCCATCCATTAGTCTCCGTTTAAAGGAATCTCTCAGATTTGCTCTTTTTTTGATTTTCAGAACTGAGTAATGTAAAGTAGGGCTGTATTTACATTCAGAACTCATTCATTCATTTTCTGTAACCACTCCATCCTTTTCAGGGTCATCGTGGGTCTGGATCTCACCTGGAATCACAGGTCACAAGACAATAAAACACCCTGTATTGTCACTCACTCACTCATCACACACACACTCACCACTCACTTCTATGGACAGTTTCACACATTCACCTGGTCACTCACAACTATGGACAGTTTCACACATTCACCCCATCACATTAACCCAGTCATTCACAACTATAGACAGTTTCACACATTAACCCAGTCACTCACAACTATGGACAGTTTCACACATTCACCCCGTCACTCACAACTATAGACAGTTTCACACATTCACACTGTCACTCACAACTATAGACAGTTTCACACATTCACCCCGTCACTCACAACTATAGACAGTTTCACACATTCACCCCGTCACTCACAACTATGGACAGTTTCACACATTCACCCCGTCATTCACAACTATAGACAGTTTCACACACTCACGCAATTACTCACAACTATGGACAGTTTCACACATTCACCCCGTCACTCACAACTATAGACAGTTTCACACATTCACCCCGTCACTCACAACTATAGACAGTTTCACACATTCACACTGTCACTCACAACTATAGACAGTTTCACACATTCACACTGTCACTCACAACTATGGACAGTTTCACACATTCACCCCGTCACTCACAACTATGGACAGTTTCACACATTCACCCCGTCACTCACAACTATAGACAGTTTCACACATTCACCCCGTCACTCACAACTATGGGCAGTTTCACACATTCACCCAGTCACTCACAAGTATAGACAGTTTCACACACTCACCCAGTCACTCACAACTATAGACAGTTTCACACACTCACGCAATCACTCACAACTATGGACAGTTTCACACATTCACCCCATCACTCACAACTATGGACAGTTTCACACATTAACCCAGTCACCCACAACTTTAGACAGTTTCACACATTTACCTGGTCACTCACAACTATGGGCAGTTTCACACATTCACCCCGTCACTCACAACTATAGACAGTTTCACACACTCACCCAGTCACTCACAACTATGGACAGTTTCACACATTCACCCAGTCACTCACAACTATAGACAGTTTCACACACTCACCCAGTCACTCACAACTATAGGCAGTTTCACACATTCACCCTGTCACTCACAACTATGGACAGTTTCACACACTCACATAGGCACTCACAACCATAGACAGTTTCACACATTCATACCCGTCACTCACAACTATGGACAGTTTACACCTTCACCCCGTCACTCACAACTATGGACAGTTTCACACCTTCACCCAGTCACTCACAATTATGGACAGTTTCACACCTTCACCCCGTCACTCACAACTTTAGACAGTTTCACACATTCACCCCGTCACTCACAACTATAGACAGTTTCACACATTCACACTGTCACTCACAACTATAGACAGTTTCACACATTCACCCCGTCACTCACAACTATAGACAGTTTCACACATTCACCCTGTCACTCACAACTATAGACAGTTTCACACATTCACCCCGTCACTCACAACTATAGACAGTTTCACACATTCACCCCGTCACTCACAACTATAGACAGTTTCACACACTCACCTAGTCACTCACAACTTTAGACAGTTTCACACATTCACCCCGTCACTCACAACTATAGACAGTTTCACACATTCACCCCGTCACTCACAACTATAGACAGTTTCACACATTCACCCCGTCACTCACAACTATAGACAGTTTCACACACTCACCTAGTCACTCACAACTTTAGACAGTTTCACACATTCACCCCGTCACTCACAACTATAGACAGTTTCACACATTCACCCCGTCACTCACAACTATAGACAGTTTCACACATTCACCCCGTCACTCACAACTATAGACAGTTTCACACATTCACCCTGTCACTCACAACTATAGACAGTTTCACACATTCACACTGTCACTCACAACTATGGACAGTTTCACACATTCACCCAGTCACTCACAACTATGGACAGTTTCACACACATCTGGGGACACACTCCTCTTAACCCTGTGGCCTTAGTTACATCACTGAGTATTTATTATATTCCCAAATATATTATGCAGCATATGATCCATGAAAATGTGAACAGACTGAACACAGTATCAGAATGTTCTCGGTATTCATTGTCTCAGATGCTAATAATCTGGCCTGGGACGTCCCGAGACGTAAACCATCAGCAGAAGCTCTAAGTCACTCTGTCTGTTCATTTCTGGACTTCTCCATTTTGTTTAATACCTGTCTGAATGCTCTTTTGTGATTTACCTGTTTCTCATCCAAATGGACCCTAGACACCCTCCCCAGCCGCCCCGCCAAAACCAGAGGAGCTATTGTTTTCATCTGGGCTCTGGTTCCTCTTCGTCTGAAGCCGCTCCCGCTGATGAGCCGGAGCCGGGGAAGCAGAGGCAGCGAATAAAAGGCGAGGCTGACAAAGATTGATGTGTGAGCGCTCTCCCTGATTCGCTGATTAAACCCATCAATCTATATGCAGAGGAGTTGTCCGATGCAAATGGATCCAATCTGCCAAAACAGAGTGCTATTGTCTGCGCTTTATGGAGAGCGCCAAACTTGCAGGCAGGAGGATTGGCAGCTCCGGCTTGTCTCTGGGAATAGCACTGCGGGGGTCCGCTATCAAAGGTTGTCCGGTGCTAATGGGCAAACTATTACCCCATGATGGTATTCATCCTCCTCGGGGTTATTAATTATTTGCAGATTCACAGCAGCAAAATGCCCCTCCAGACTGCCTCAAACAGAATAATAAAGGTGCTTCCTGTTACAGTAAATCTGTACAGTAGCTACGCTGGAATATCTGGAGAGGGCCTTAAGTCAGGTCAAAAACTATCGCTCACTTCACAACACCGCGACTTTAACAGTTTATAAGGAGTCTATTGACGCAAAACAACACTCAGGGTGAGTCCAATAGGGTTAGACATGAACACACTGGGGCATCTTTGATATACAGAGAAGAGAAAAGAGGAGAGGAGAGAAGAGGAGAGAAAAAATGAAGAGAACTTAAGAGAAGACAAGATCATAAATAGGATAAAAGTAGAGAAGAATACATACAAAAGGAGAGATGAGTAAAAGACTTGAAAATAGAGGAGAAGAGTACTAGAGAAAAGGAAAAGACCAGAATCTAGATGAGAGGAGAAAAAGAGAACAGAAATGAAGGACAGTAGGGGTGCCCATAAGTCTATAAGTCAAATAACTAAGTGAATATATGAGGTGGAGTTGTCAATTTCCCTTTAAGGCTACACCCACAGAGACACCAGCAGGTTACTGTGTGTTAAACAGGAACTGAAGAGTCTCCATTTTAGACGCTGTTCAGCCATGTTTAGTGGTGTTCATTAATGTCTCTGAGCTCTTCCCTGATTCAGAGAGACAGAATAAAAATGGTGTTATCATTTAAATCAGTTCCATAGGGTTTGTGTGATGAAGCAGATGCACATTTACCAAAATAAAACCTTAAATCTGCTCATATTAAAGTTGTCTGCATTTGAGCCAAGTTTTAATAATCAGGCCCAAAGCAAGTTCATGAAGAACTGATCACTAGCATCTAAGCAAACCAAAGAACGTCCTCTCATGCTGAGTCACTGCAGCATCTGAACCTAGTGACCTTCAGATAAGACGCAGAGAATGAGAGTGACATGTGATCAGAAAAGCAGAGAAGGTTGGAACCACACCTAGACATTTGTAAGAAAAACAAACCTCAAGGAAGGTGCTAAGAGTTCATCTAGTGTCAAAACCCACATAACCAAGTCTATTTGGTAGGATTTACCAACTCCACACTGCTGTAGGGGATGAATTAGCAGTTTGCACCATGCTAAACGCTAGTAATCATCAGTTTCTTAGCCACATTAGCATTATAACTTTAGCTTCAGCTCTGAATGAAATAAGCAAATTTCAGTCATCAAACATGTCTAAGTTAATCATGCTCAGGTCAAACCAAATCATTTAACCCTTCTCTCTCTTGACTCAGGACATGTTACTGAACGTTAACTTCATCAACTACTCTTAGATACGCCACAACAAACAATTAAGGCTTTTTTTTGTCTGTGTGGGTCAACTTGCAAAAGTCTTCTTCAAAAGTCTTGATGTGTTTTACCAGTCTGCTTCTTTTAATACACACATCATTTCTCTTTTTACTCTTCTGCCAAACCTTTTATATTAGACATAGAGTTTGTTGATTTATTCACAAAATCCTTCTTAATTTGACCCCTTCCTTGTTGTGTCATTTGTTCCAATTCTCATCTAATGCCTATAACACTCCTGCTGCCCATCTCATCATGTTCAAAGTCCCCAAAATGAATACGGTGTTTGGGATTGTCATTTAAATACGCTGGACCTTGCTGCAAACAAAATCACATTACAATTAAATACATTTATCCATAAGACAGCTTTTTAAGAACTCTACTACAGACATTTTAAATGATAAAAGCAATTGTGGTGAGTCTGATTTTGGTCGATGTGATAGTTTCTTGTTTACTTTGTGTGGGTTTTTTTTTCTTATTGGCAATTTTCCTTAACATCGTAGATCTTATGTTTTTATGGGTTTCTTAAGCAATTTTGTCTTTAGTCAGACTGCCATTTTTAATAAGTACCTGGCCTTAATGACTTTTCTGGTTAAATGAAGGTTAAAAAGATAATAATAAGCGCGCCAAACAAACCAAAAACTCAAATCTAAAATGGTTTTCTATTTGAAAATTAGCTTCCATTACTTCCCCGCTGAAAAAATACACAATGACTAGAATCAGTCCGACGCTGGTGTAAGCTGGGTTACTGCGGTTAAGCTGGTCCCCTAGTGTGGTCATATTAGCCATCCCAACATCAAAAACACAACTTTATAGTTTTGGTATTAGATGGTCTATGCTAGGGTTGTTAGCTACATTAGTCAGGTTAGCTTTAGTACAGTGCTAAAGAAGCAAATATCAGACACAGAATGTGTCTTAGTCGATTAAACCACAATCAGATTATGTCACTGGGAGCTTTGCCCTCATACAGAAGCAAGTGTGATAAAATGTCAGAAACCACGTAATCAGGACTAGCTCAGATTACTGAACAAACCCACACCATTTGAGGTGAGTGCGATGACAGGCCTGCGGTTTACATGATGCTAATGACTAAGCTGCCATTACATGTTAGTCTCTAAATCCTGAAAGAAGCTGCAGACCCCAAACATGCCTTGGTTGATCGTTTAACCCTTTCTCCTCCAGCATCAGTGATCTTCACCGTGACCTTTGCCTTTATCCATCAGCAGCTCGTGCGGTGCTTTCGGGAATCTCACCCAATAAGGCGTGAACGACTGCGTAAAAAACAAGAGACGACAAAGCAGTGAGTTAGAAAAGAGAAAAGCAAACCCCAAAAAAAGGAGGAACAGCGGAGGAGGGGAGGGGGTAAAGAAAGAAAAGACGGGCAGGAGTGATGCCAGGGGGACCACGGGCTGCACTCCCCATCTCTCCATAATCACCAGGGCGATGCTCGGATGCCTCCCCTATTTGCATAATGCCATCCTGACACTTTTACTTCCGCCATCCATCACCAGCGGCGTGAGTCGTGCGCCCGGCTCCATGCCTCCGTCTCCCCTCTGATTGCGTCCTGTGTTTATCTGCCCAAGCACAAAAGATTGATTCCCCGCTGTCTCTCAGCCTTATGTTCGGCAGATAGGGATTTTCACAGAATGATGAAGCACCCAGTCAGCTAATGATAAACAGAAAACACATATTCAAAAGGATGGTCCCTCTTTTTCTCTTTTCCTTTTTTTAAGCGTTGTCTGTCTTTCTTTTTTTCCTTTCTCTTTTCTTTCATTTTTTTTCTCCTTCGTTTGTGTGTGTGTGTGTGTGTGTGTGTATGTGTGCCAGAGAGAGAGAGAAAACGGATGTCAGGTTAAGGAACTGAACACACTCTGCTGGGACTTCAATTTGAAACGCAATTGTTTTCCTGTCAGCTCCTCTCTCCTTTTTTTTACCCTTGATTTTTTTTTTTGCTCTGGGGTGAAAAATGAAGAAACTGAGAAAGGGAAAAAAAAAGAGGATTGCAATTAAAATAAAAAATGGCATTTTGATGGCCGGCCTTGTTTCCTCAAACCAGCGCCCCGTGTGAGGCGGGGTTTTGACAGCTCTGTTTCAGAGAAACCTTTTCTGACAGAGAGATAAGAGTGTACACACGCTAGCGCTGAAACGCATTTAGCGAACAAGAAACAGATACAAGGTCGCCTTTACCTGGCTAGCATGCTACAGCTATTAGCACAGACGTAGCTCACACGGGCTCGTTTCAAAGCCCGAAGCCGGTCGTGACCACTGAGATCAAAGTGAGCCGTGAGCTTCTCAGTGTGAAAAGTTTCAGGCTAATGACGACAAAATAGCATTAGCTGCTGTCACTTCTAAGAGAAGAGAGATTATTTTATTTATTGAAATGAGATTGAAATGATAAATCTCCCCTCCACACACCCCCCCACCCCCACCCCACCACCACCACCCTCCTGATAAAATACTTGGCCTCATAAGCCTCGGCATGGGGATAGGGATTTGGGAAGATGAAGGGGAGAAAAGAAGAAATTCATAATGCATAATAAAACAAAAGGTGTCGTGGGAAACATCACTGATATTAAAAACCACTGGCAGACGGATCTATATGAGAAATGCAGATTTTTAAAATGTAAATAACCACAGCCGGCGAGGGCTTTTGATTCAAAGATAGGGTGACAGCACAATAGAGGGAGACGAAAAAAAAGACACTTGCCGAACCGTGGGTTTTTTTTTTTCTCCTCGTGTGCGCCTGTGGAAGAGCGTTAAGGCTCTGCTTTTCATCACACAAACGAGCGCAAAGACCTGAAAGAGCTCACCTGCAAATACCGACTCAAAGACGGCGAGTAAAACAACTTTCAGAAATGAAGATAAGTGCAATCCAAAGACTTACCTCTGGAGCCTTGTTGGTTTCCTGACGATTTTAACTGATTTCTAAGGCACAGAGTGATTGAACCTCTCCCCTGGGCCCAATAAGAGACTGTACAATTCTATAAGCAGCAAAAAACCATACACTTTCTATCAAACTCCCATTGAAGAATGTTGCTTATAGAGTGGAGTTTATTGAACCAAATACACACACAAGACTGAAGTGTTTGCCCTTACAGAAAAGAGGTTTATTCAAGCATGATATTAATTAGTACACTTCTTTAAATCTAAAAATGAGTGAGTGTACCTTATTGTTTATGTATTTTCTGCATTAGATTTATAATATAAATATAATAACATAATATACGCAAGTATACATTACTTCTACTGACAAATGAACAGAAAACTCCAAGTATAATGCATTTTAGATTGTGATATAATTAAATATGTCTGCCTCAAACATAAAGGGTAAGAACATTTGGTTTGTAGTTTGGGGCAGAAGAGCGGAGAGTATAGAGCAGTGGCGATTGCTCTAAGACTGCAAGGGAAGCTCAGCTTCCCCTAAAATGTAAAAAAATAAGTGATCAAATATATACTGTTGTGTGTACATGTCATTGAATAAATATGCACTACAACGCACTCAACTTTTGTTCAGAATCAGCTTCTTATCACTGGTAAAGATGCGGCTTTCCTCTCAATCATTCCCGCAGCTTCACAGTGCTTTAAACAGCATCCACAGAGTTCAATAGCGAAGCAGCGAAGTGCAGCGAAACGAGACGAGTCATTGGATAAATGCTGGGCTTTGTCCCACCCATCGGACGCTCAGCGTCTCTGGGGGTCTATGGGGCAGTGGGCTGGCCTCGGCTGGCCCGGACGCTCAGCTTCTGCATGATGATTGGATGATCTGTCTGAGGCTGAATCCCTTTTTGATTGACAGCGAAATGAGCGAATCAGCGATCCTTTGGTGTAAAGATCCGTGGGAGCATTAAATTTTCATTCTGTTCTGAGCTTCCCCTCCTTGAAAGACCAGCATCCGCCACTGGTATAGAGTACAGGAGTGGAACTATACACAGTGTTAACAAATTAACATATATTTTATTTATTTATATTATATATATATAAGGTTTGAGCAAAATGATTTCATGTCTAAACCAGCAACTAGTAAAAGATCATCTACTAAAACGCTGCTAATGCTTTACTTCCTCAAATTCATATTTATTTTATGTTCTCTAAGTGAGCTCCCATCCACATGTGGCGCTGTTTCACTGCATTCACTCAACGTCTTATTTACCCAAAGAAGAGCTGAAGACAGCAGAGTCTCTGTTCAGGATAAACATCCAAAACACTGCTTTTCTAACCTTCTGGACTCTGCAGTTAAACCTTCAGATTACGTTTAGAGTTAGAGTGAGGTTTACAGCTACGTTTAGGGAAAGGAATACGAACATCTTAAATGTTACTTTCCATTACATTCACACATCATCCCTAAGATAGAAAATCACAGTGATATCACTGTGCCTTTAAGACTGGTCTATGAAATCTGTTCTGATTGGCTGCATCATTCATAAAGCGCAGAGACACTCACTCCATTCTGAATGGTTGGGGTTAAACTTAAATAAATATACCCATGATCAACACATCTATGTAGGGCCCATAAGGGCAGCCCAGCTGGGTACCAGCAAGCTTTGTCCACTAATTAAATATTGGCTCCACATATGCATACCCTCCAGGGTCAGTGATGGAACCAGGAGGGCTTAAACACAGGGCCCATCTGGGCTGTACACACTCAGTAAAAAATCTGTCTACATTAAGAACCCAGTGTGGTCCATGTGGGGTTCATATGTAGACAGCATTATTGGGCTGCCCACATTCTTGAGATATAGGCTGCCCACCTGGGGCCCACTACCAACACCACCCCCATAGCCCATGCCCTTTTATCCAGCTAAACTGGAGTGGGCCCCACTAAGGTGCAAGTGTGGGTTTTTCAAATGTCAGATATACATACATACTGGTTTCACTCAATCCACAAAGACTCTGTGATGAACCCGAAGAAGTGTTACAGACACAGTGCTGTAAACTGTTGTGGGAGGTTAAGCTTGTTGCATGCAGCGCTGACGGATCTCCACCTGGCTTGGTATGGTGTATCCTGGTTGGTTTTGTAAGGTCAGGCTTGCATCATGATGGCATATCGCGGCTGAAGGTTTTAGCGCCAGGAGCTGCAGTTGCTCGCCTTGAGCTGAGGCATGGTATGATGACGGCAGAGCTTAATCCTCATTGGCTAGAATCTCCACTGATACTTTTGATATTTGTTTCTGTGCATTTTAAAATTTAAATCTCCATTATCTCTCTTAAAGGGGATGTCTATGATTGTGGGTAAAAATGCAGTTCTTTCTGGTTTGTTTACGTTTCCGAAGCTAGGCATCTTTTAAAGTGGAATGGTGTGTTTGAGGGGAAAAGAATGACTGTTTGGATGTGACTGAAGTTTAACTTTGTTTGTCTGTATGTTTTTATACCACAGAAACTCATTTGTAACTCGAATTGTTTAGTTGTGTAGCGCTTTCTGTAGTGGTCTCCTGAAATTGGAGACATTTCCACTGTAGCAAATCTGAAACACAAAAATATGTCAAACATTACCCACCTATGGAGCAGGAATAGAGCAATATTCTCAATTCGGTTCATGCTTTTTTTCCAACATTTGGTTGTTTCTCTAAAAAAAATGATGCCTAGCATACCAAAGCAGGACACTTTTTTTTTTACTGACACTGGGGCTTCATAAAGAAATTAGACCGAGCACAAACTGAATGGAGAGTGGTAAATGGTGAGCAAACATCGGCAGAATTTTATATAATGTTTTTGTTAATGTATTAAATATCATACACACAAATGCAAGCAGTAGGAGCTGCTTGTGGACTGAGTCTGGACCGAAGGGAAGACTGCATCTGACTTCTCAGACTGAACTTTGGAGGTGAATATGAATTCAAGCTTATCACATGGAAAACGAACTGAATGAATTGTAGGAGGGTTAGCTTTTCACAACACTGCACATGTCCAAGATCACTGATATTTTAAGTATTAATCTTGAAATTTCTACGAGTGTTTGATTTCTTGTTTTCTTTTTAGTCACCTTTTCTGTCTGACAGCACGACTGCATTTACAGGACAGAGTACAGACACGTTTTCATGATGCTCCTAATAATGCAGTGTTTCCCAATGAACCCCATGACAGAAATGTCTTTGAAGAGCTTCTGTTATTTTGATTATTGCTGTGACAACAGTATGGTGGTGTTCACTATCATTTATTGTCTGTAACCCTTATCCAGTTCAGGGTCGCGGTGGGTCTGGAGCTTACCCAGAATCATTGGGCACAAGGCAGGAACACACCCTGGAGGGGGCTTTACTTTATCAATCTAGATTTTTGTTTGTTCTTGTTGCTCAGTTTAGTAGGAGTGTGTGTAGTTTGGTTATTTGTGTTGCGTTGCTGTGTGTGCAAAGATGTTGCTATTGGGGTTATGTGAACGATCCACTGTCATCACATTTTGGTGTGTTGTTGATGCCCTGGGTGGTACACTTCTGAGTCAGTGTTAAGTCTAAGTCTTTAGTATAGAGTTAGAGAAAAGGTCACAAGTCTTTAAGATAGAGTCAGAAACATCAGTCCTGAGTTTTTAGGACAGAGTGAAAGTCAAATCACTGGTCTTTTGAGGAGAGTCGGAGGAAGGGTCATGAGTATTTATGACAGAGCCAGAATGAGGGGAATGAGTCTTTAGGATAAAGTAGGAGTCAAGTCAAAAGTTTTTAGGACAGAGTCAAGTCACATATCTTTAGGACAGAGTCAAGTCACATATCTTTAGGACAGAGTCAAGTCACAAGTTTTTAGGACAGAGTCAAGTCACAAGTCTTTAGGACAGAGTCAAGTCACATATCTTTAGGACAGAGTCAAGTCACAAGTTTTTAGGACAGAGTCAAGTCATAAGTTTTTAGGACAGAGTCAGGTCACATGTCTTTAGGACAGCTTCAAGTCACGAGTCTTTAGGACAGAGTGAAGTTACGAGTCTTTAGGACAGAGTGAAGTCACGAGTCTTTAGGACAGAGTGAAATCACGAGCCTTTAGGACGTAGTTAAGTCACGAGTCTTTAGGATGTAGTTAATTCACGAGTCTTTAGGACAGAGTCAAGTCATAAGTCTTTGGCAGAGTCTGAGTCAAGTCATATGTCTTTGGGACAGAGTCCAAATCAAGTCATGAGTCTTTAGGACAGAGTGAAGTCACGAGCCTTTAGGACGTAGTTAATTCACGAGCCTTTAGGACGTAGTTAATTCACAAGTCTTTAGGACAGAGTGAAGTCATGAGTCTTTAGGACACAGTCTGAGTCAAGTCATAAGTCTTTGGCAGAGTCTGAGTCAAGTCATATGTCTTTGGGACAGAGTCCGAATCAAGTCATGAGTCTTTAGGACAGAGTCTGAGTCAAGTCGTTAGTATTTGGCAGAGTCTGAGTCAAGTCATAAGTCTTTGGGACAGAGTCCGAATCAAGTCATGAGTCTTTAGGACAGAGTCTGAGTCAAGTCGTTAGTATTTGGCAGAGTCTGAGTCAAGTCATATGTCTTTGGGACAGAGTCTGAGTCAAGTCATAAGTCTTTGGGACAGAGTCCGAATCAAGTCATGAGTCTTTAGGACAGAGTCTGAGTCAAGTCGTTAGTATTTGGCAGAGTCTGAGTCAAGTCATATGTCTTTGGGACAGAGTCTGAGTCAAGTCATAAGTCTTTGGGACAGAGTCTGAATCAAGTCATGAGTCTTTAGGACAGAGTCTAAGTCAAGTCGTATGTTTTTGGCAGAGTCTGAGTCAAGTCATAAGTCTTTGGGACAGAGTCCGAATCAAGTCATGAGTCTTTAGGACAGAGTCTAAGTCAAGTCGTATGTTTTTGGCAGAGTCTGAGTCAAGTCATAAGTCTTTGGGACAGAGTCTGAGCCAAGTCATAAGTCTTTGGGACAGAGTTGAAGGAATGGTCATGAGTCTTTAGGAAAGAGTCAGAGTCAATGTAACAAATCTTTAGGACAGAGACAGAGTCAATGTAACAAGTCTTTAGGATAGATGGTAAGTTTAGTTTAAAAATAAACTGCTTATATATTCATATTAAAAAAATTAATTAAAAACAACAACAGCCTGTGTGCAAAATACTTAGAGAACTTTGTTTAAGTCGTACACGTTTCCTTTTACTCACTAAACATGAGGGTTTCTTTGGTCTTTTTAAACATATTTTGTCCTCAGCTGATAATAAAAACACAATGTCGTAACTCAAATACTGCAATCTAGAAGCTATATCATGTGGCAAGATTGGTGTTATCGTTAACCACTAAGCTAATTATCCACTAGGATAGGACTGTTAGCCACTAAGTTAACCACCATGTTGAGTGATTTGTCCATTCTGTAAAGAGTGTGAAGCCCATTACCTCACCTACAATGCCCCCAAAACCGTACATTCACAACGCTTCATAACTTCGTCTGGGTTTGTATTAAAAGTCTTCTCCTGGCAGACGAACACAGAGCTCAGTGTTATTTTCCGAGACAGAAAACATCCATCCAGTTTGGCTCAGGGTTTGTTTCAGGGTTGCCATTCAGACACAATGTAATATTTTTTTCATTTTTTAAATAAATAAAATAAAATATAACAAAATCAAACAAATTAAAATCACAAGGAGGGCTGGCCAAAGCACTTCATCTGAAAGAAAGGGTGAATGTGTATAATCTCAATGCCACACATTCATCTGTTTGAGCCCGCCGCACTCATCCTCCAACAAAACCCTGCAGAGGAGTGTGCCTTTCTTCTCTCGGCCCAAGGTCCTCGCCATGCATGTGTCCCCTCTGTTCCACAGTCACACACTCTGTATCTCTTCATCTCTTTATCTCTCACACACTGCATTAAACCTCAGGAAGAGGACGTGTGGATGAAACAGCCCGAACAGACTGAGAGTGTTTAAGTTCAGAACACAATGAGATTTCAAGGCCTGCGCAGTCGGTCAGCTGACACTCACCCTGACCTTTTAAACAGTCTGAGTAAATCACCTTTACTCAATTCACGTGTCATTTAAGGTGCACTGTTAAGGAATCGTTGCTTTAGTCTTGAAGGTTTCAAGAAACAATGTTAATTCTTGAAGTGTCAAGTCAGAATTTAAAATAAAACTGTACTACTGTTGATGTCCAGATGAAAACGTATCTCCATTTTTGTTGATATCTACTTTACTGCATCATTTGATCACAGCAGATGTCTTTCACACTGAGTGAACATTTCTTGAGAAATGGACCAATAGAAATGCTCCATTTACTAATTTACTATTTTGGAGATCCATGTTATTAATTAATTAATTTATTTATTTATTTATTTTTATTTATGTACAACAATATACCACAAAACAATTTGGCAATATTCTAATGATAAAGGCCTAAATATTGGAGGAGAATTATTTCCAGTTACAAAAGTCTCACGTCTCAAAAATGGTAAATTACAGGAGAGATTTAAAAAATGCTGTGAGTTTATATTTGTAATATTTTCTCTGAACCATTAATGTTGAATAATAGTAAAAACTGCTGTTAACAAATTATACCAAAAATGAAAAAATGCCAACAGATTTAAGAATGAGACTTTTATTTTGACATAAAATGTGTCATCTCATGATTGACATTTCTGATTTAAATACTAGGAAATGTTGCTCTAACGATACGTCCTACAGGTTGATGAACTAAAAATGACTTGTTTGATGTGGTGAAGCTGGTGAATACAGGAGGAGGGCACTTTGCTGCTAAGAAGCCAACTTTCTTATAAATATTTTACATGGAGAACCTGTAGATATACGTTTTAAATCTTCACCACGACAGATAAAAATGGATTCCTCTAATGACGTCTGAATGAATCTTTATCTGGAGAAACTAAAGTTAGCGAAGTTTCCTTAGAAACTTCCAAGATAGAAATTCAAAGTTCTAAAAATGTTTTTTTTCTCAGGCCTCAATCATATTTTCTGAACGTTCTACACCTTTTAAGCTGGAACAGTTGTTTGTAGGTGGCTGAAGATTAACTTGTCTGTAAGTTTTTATTCTGTGTTTGTAACTTGAGTTTAGTTTTGTAGCATTTTCTGTCTGCGTTTACTTTCAGTTCCACGTTAAGTAATGTAACTGTAACTTTTGAACGAGTTCGGACTGAGACACTTAGTCTAAGCCAGAGCTGCGTATAAACACCAGACATTTTTTTAACATCACCTTTAAGTACCGTTTTTCTTTGCTTTTTACAAATGTAATTTAGACATTTGACGGAGTTATACATTGCCACTGTCACTCACTCACGTCACTCACACTGTGTGAAAATTTCCCGATGAATGAACCAATAGAAATGCTCCAAATTTATTTGGAATAAGATATTTTTCATTGACTTCCATTGAGAGTTAAAAAAGTTCTCCTGTAACGTTACTGCTTTAGAGATCCATGTACTTGGTCTGACGATATATTATAGATCACTGTACATCTCACAGTATCCAGAGGTCACTATGAGCAGGTTTACTGAGTGGGTGAGCCCAGAGTGTCAGTTTTCCTGCGTGCCGTCCAGCCCTGGTGTGGGTCATGTCCAAACACAGCTCCCTGTTTGCTCTACACCGTGTCAGCCCCCTCTAGGCTCTCCTGAGCCGTCCCATTACAGCTCCTGGTCTTTCTTGCACCGCACCCCTCCCTCCCTTTAAGGATTTGCTTTTGTTGGTATTGTGTTTCATGGCGGGGACAGATGGATGGAGGCCAAGCTCATGGAGGATTTCTCAACACTCTGAGGATCATGATTGCAAGACAAAAACAAAAAAAGAAAAAGATGTGGGCGTAAAGAGACAAGCATTTGTCAAAGACTTTGTTGAAGTAAGCAATTATGTGTGATTATTGTTAGTATTATTGTTGTTATTATTATTATTATTATCTGGCTAGTGCCTGGTTTTACAAGCGGAAATCAATCTTGTTCAAAGCTGGGCAGTTAAACAAAAGCAAGCCGTTAAATCTGAGCACAAATATATAAATATATAAATATATACTCCATAAAACAGTGGTCTGTAAAAGTCGGCCAAAATATTGCAGAAAAAAAAAGTGCTAAGGAACTAAACATTGCCTTTCCTCCTTTGGATCCTGTGGATATGATGCCTGGGCTGTGAATAATGATATTTTTTAAAAAAATCAAATCTTACTCCTCTTCAAGGTGGGGGGAAGGGTTTCATTAAAATCTTTCATACATGCAAATCTCCTCCACACAAAAAAAAGGGGGCATAGATATTTCGCTCTATTTTTTGCCAACATTTGTGTGAGAAAATCCACGGAAAATCCATCAAATCCTTTCAAAATCCAATAATATTTGCATAGGGCTTAAAACATGCAAAGTCACTGAATATGAATTAAACTGAAAGCCCCTACTTATGCATTAAAATGGATTTTGAAATGCTTGACTCCTACAGGTAAAAACTAGGATGAGTCTACTGGTTAAGCGATGGTTGTCGGCTGCCACTGTATCCCCCCCCAACACCCCACCACCCCACCACCCTCTGAACAATGGGATATGCTTATTGCCCTCCGCGTTATTCATTTATTTCAAAACGTTCGATGGCATCAACAGTATAAAGAAGAAAAAAAAAGACGGCATCTGAATGTGAAAAACATTTTAACGACACCTTCAGTTGCACATGCTAGTGCGCAGTGTCGCCTTTGTCTTGTGTTTTTTTTTTTTTTCTGAAGGAACATCAAGGCCGTGTTAGCGAAGGCTGAGCCATTTGCTCCGTGCCAAGCCCGTAATGACAAACACACACTGGCAACACATTAAGAATTCAACAGGCAATCTATTCAGCAATTAATGATGTAGGAAATCAGCCCTCCTGGTGAAGAAGCCACTCGGCAGAAGGAAGCAAACAGGGCTCGTTGCAGCGTAGCGTGGCTGTGCCCTTGGGCCTCTGCACTGCCGCACTTTCCCCCGTCCGCACGTTTATTCTCTCGGAGCATTGTGCTTGCTCTTTCCTTTGACACTTCAAGGCCGCTCGTCAGATGCGGTAAACTGTTCACCTGCGCAGAGTTGTTTACTACATTTACTGGCAGAAAGAGCTCAGTTGCGATAGAGAGTTGATTCCTTCAAGCTGCATGAGTATAGAGGCGTGCATTTTTCGAACCTAAAACTGAGGCCCAAGGGGTCATGCTTTGGCCCAACAGACAAATCCAGGCAGTCGTTGTGGCTTTTGAAATTTGGGTTGTGTTTGGTCTGTCTGATTTGGCCCAAGTTTAATCCAAGATGGACGCCTTTTTAACATTTTCTTGAGCCACATATCAGTTTTCAACCCAATCTAGACCCAGAGCAATGTCTTTGTTTCTAAACGTGTTTTCACCTTTTACTTTTGTAAACATAGTGTAGACGTCAGGTCAGGTTTCCAACAACTTTTTAAAGAGTTTTTCACTGTGGGGGTTTGCTGTAGGTGTTTTTGGGCCAGGATGCGCTGGACTCTTGCAATGACCTCTCACAGATGACGCAAGCAACTCATGTCAGGGTCAGGGATCTAGTCGGTTCTTGTTGTCAAGAGGTTGAATGCAGGAGAACCTGAAATTCTGACAAAGGCCTTATGGGTATGTCTAGGGTATTTGTCCCAATACTATGAGAATTATGAGAGTCAACCAATGAGAAGGAATGATGAAGTCTAATCTGAAAAGTTATGGGAAGAATGTACACCGACATAATGAACCTAGAAAGGACATGGACATTGGAAGAAGGTCTGTCTTCCATTTCTTGTGAGTGTGTACCCAACGGACACACGACAAACCAGACACATGCTACATTTCTGTACACTTTCTTTTTTTCTGAAATTTTCTAGAACATCCTTCCACGGATGTTCTTCTGACTCTTGCACAACCTCCTACCCTAGATTGCCTGCGTAGAAAAAACGTTCTCGCCCGCCTTAACCGCCTTCTTTTGCCTCACCGTCATTTCCCCTATGGACACAGGTGGAAACAGCAAAAACGTAACCCGTTATCAATCTCCCAGAAGGGGCCGCAGTGCAGACTTCAGGCTTCAGTCCCAACAACCCCTCTCCTGCCCTTTCCACTGCAGCACTAACAGCACATTCCTTGCATGTTCAGCAATGAGATCACCCTGTACTGCTCCAGTGGAGGATGAAAAGCCATACTGTACTCTTAAGTATGTAGAATGCCTCTCCTGGACACTTTACTGTGCTCTGAGGGGGGATTAGTTTCAGAGCTGACAGCTTTGGAGTCTAAAGAAAAACAAAGAGGGAGAGAAAAAAAATGCCCTTCTGTGCAGGTATTTGGCTGAAGGCCTTAAAGTAGGAGGGGAAACAAACCTTGAAGAGCGCTCCAGGTGAACCGTCACTTTCTTAAACAGGTTAGAGTCCAGGAAAACAGAAATGAGTGACAATTAGTGCCCCCAAACAACCCGGCAATTATGAAAGCTATTCGTGTGCAGTGGCGAGGCTTAAAGCGTGCCAATAAATCACGTGCTTTATCTCCGTCGGTTTGACTCGGAGCAGCAACCAAGGCACCGAAAACTTTTAATTAATGGAGTGTGTATTGTTTTTAGCGTATGATCAAAATTAATCAGCCCTCAATTTAACGTATTAAAATCAAATTAATCATGTGAAAAGGCAAATGATGCTTGACACAGCTCCAGCTGTGCTGAGCCATTGTTTTCCCCCTTGCGCACCTCTCTTCAGGGGGACATTAGTAAACTGTGCGCTTGGTGTCAGTTCTGTTACTGTCACAACAGCGTACACAACACAGCTTTACTTTATTAACTTCTGGGGGCTTGTTCACTTTCATAAGCTACTGAAGAGTGGAGTCTGTATTTACACTGAATTAAAAACTGTGTCTGTGAGGAGTGTGGTGTGTTCTCCCTGTGTCTGCGTGGGTTTCCTCCGGGTGACTGTCTGTGAGGAGTGTGGTGTGTTCTCCCTGTGTCTGCGTGGGTTTCCTCCGGGTGACTGTCTGTGAGGAGTGTGGTGTGTTCTCCCTGTGTCTGCGTGGGTTTCCTCCGGGTGCTCCGGTTTCCTCCCACAGTCCAAAAACACACGTTGGTAAGTGGATTGGCGACTCAAAAGTGTCCGTAGGTGTGAGTGTGTGAGTGAATGAGTGTGTCTGTGTTGCCCTGTGAAGGACTGGCGCCCCCTCCAGGGTGTATTCCCGCCTTGCGCCCAGTGGTTCCAGGTAGACTCTGGACCCACCACGACCCTGAACTGGATAAGGGTTACAGATAATGAATTAATGAATGAATGAACATGAATAAATACAAACCATTACATCACAAACACACACAGAGAAGGGACAAGAAAATAAAGATATAAAGAGTTCAGTGTGAACTCTAATTTAAACAAGTCACAGTGAAAGAGAATTCAGAAATGCCCAGGAAACACTGACTTTATTGCAGTGCTAGTGAGTGCATTACTGCAATGAGGAAAAAGTCTGTATCAAAAGTTTGAAAACATGTTCTTGTGAAAATTTCATTTCCTTATATTTATTTATTTATTTTTTGTGGAGAATGTAAAAAAGACGTTATTAGCATAAAGCAGCTCAGTGCTAATCCTTTGGGAATATTTTAGTTTCATCTTCATCAAAGTCTGTTTCTTGGAGTGAGGTTTTGTCTAAATAATGATTTCATGCTGTAGTTTTAAGTTCCAAACTATTGTTAAAAAGCACATACTGTCACTAAACTTTTTAAACAGCTTCTTTGAGTCGTGGCATAAAAGAACAACTTCTAAAAACAGGCTTGAAAAAGATTTACGACTGCGCAGAACATTTTACATTTTACAAAACCTGGGAGGAGTTGTTCTAAGGGCCTCATACAACCTTTTTACCCCCTTCTTTTATCAGTGAAAGGAAAACAGCCCTAACTCCAATACTTTAAATGTGACATGAATCAAATAGCAATAAACTTCTAGCAATTTTGAAACACACTGAAGTGTTCATTCAATGTAAAAGTTGGAATTTTCTAAATGATTAGTGCAATCATTTACTGCACATACTGAAATATGATTGTCCCAATCATAAGCCTGGCATCTGCTTATCAAGAAATTATTAGCTTGCAGTAGCTAAACACCGCCTAATCTATCAGAAGAAGGCAATTTGGAATATTCACCAACCACAGACCAGTGATTTTATATGGCACTACAACAAAAACACAACCACATGAAACAAAGCGGTATGCAGCTCTGTGAATTCTACATAAAAACAAATAATAATTACATTGAAAACTGTTAAATGTTTGGAAACGTAATCCCGTGATGTTTGAATGTTCCTCACGGAGCCTGCTTGGAAAAGTGTGTTTCTATTCAGCCTGATTAAGCTGGTGCGTGGACATGCCCACACATGGTGTTGTGGAAAAATCTCAGAGTGTAACTAACATAAAGATTCTGGTAGTTGTGGCTGGCGTAGCATGATATTGATAACAGATGTACTGTCACTAGCAATGTCACAAATGGGGGGATATTGTTTTTCTCTGAATGAGCCCATTGTAATATGTGAAATTATTTTGGTTCAACAAATAACGCATGCTAATTCTAATGCTGGTTTTTCCCAAAACTTTGACAGGCAGCGTAGTAACCTGCGGTATAAATAACGTCTTGCTCGTGCCCAGGTGACACTGCCACAGTACAGAAATCTCACAAGCTTGTCCTAAACAACACGGTTTTTATTCATTCATTCATTCATTAACTGTAACCCTTATCCAATTCAGGGTCGCAGTGGGTCCAGAGCCTACCTGGAATCATTGAGCGCAAGGTGGGAATACACCCTGGAGGGGGCGCCAGTCCTTCACAGGGCAACACACACTCACACACACACACACAAACACACCTACGGACACTTTTGAGTCACCAATCCACCTACCAACGTGTGTTTTTGGACTGTGGGAGGAAACCGGAGCACCCGGAGGAAACCCACGCAGACACAGGGAGAACACACCACACTCCTCACAGACAGTCACCCGGAGGAAACCCACACAGACACACGGAGAACACACCACACTCCTCACAGACAGTCACCCGGAGGAAACCCACGCAGACACAGGGAGAACACACCACACTCCTCACAGACAGTCACCCGGAGCGGGAATCAAACCCACAACCTCCAGGTCCCTGGAGCTGTGTGACTGCGACACTAACCTGCTGCGCCACCGTGCCGCCCTTTTATTTATTTTATTTTATTTTATTTTATTTTATTTGGCTGTGCTTCTTTGTGATTGGTCACCACAGACATTGGGGCTTTTCATTTTAGACGGGAAAGAGATAAATGAAGTGTGGAAGAGGGTGACACACACTGTTCTGTATATTCAGATATATTCCACTGACCACAACACATTTATTATTATTATTATTATTATTATTATTATTAATCTTGTAGGTCCTTCTACTCAAACTCCTTTTGGGAAAGTACCTTTACTTTAGTGATGGAACAATCCAGGCTTCTCCACTCACCTCTGTACTGTTCCCATATCTCTCCAAATAAAAGAGGAAAAAGATCTCATTATTATCCCTATTTTCTCTTGCTGTTCTGATATTTCTTCCAGGAGTATCCCCTGTGCCCTTTCGAGTTTGAGTCTCACACTGGGCTCAGTGCAGAGATAATGTCACTCCTGTTTATCTCCATCATTTCTCCTCAGCTCTCAGAACCTGCTTCGTTCTGATGCTAGTGAGGAAGTGTGTGTGTGTGTGTGTGTGTGTGTGTGTGTTTTATATTGTTTTTAACTGGAGATTTTAGGGGAATCACCATTAAATTATTGAAGAGTCATTGAAGAGTAATTTTTGTAAAATGTCTCTCAGAAAAAAATAATAATAAAAAGCCACAGCCGAATAATTTTCATTACCAGATCTCTGATTGTTTCAGGTGGCTTTCATTGAGAAAAATCTCCATGTGAGCGAGTGATTGAGGGTGTTCTTCACAGAGGTGAGTGAAGCAGATAAGAATCGTCTGATTGGTTGATTAGTCGTGATGAATGGGCTGTTTGATAATCTTAACTTGGGCCTGCAGGGATGATCTGATAAGCCTCTCTATCTCACTTTCTCTCTCTCTTTTTCCAGCTCTCGCTCTGGGAGTGTTCACGACCCTAAGGACTCTCCGCTTTAGAGAACCGCTTCATGTAGAGCTCAGAGAGACACAGCGAGTCTGACATAAACAGTAATACAGGCTTGAGCAGAAGACGGAGAGCCTTACAGGAAAACTCCTGTGCTTTAGAAGTCTCCCTCTGCTTCATCCTCAACAGGGCCGTGGTGGATCCGGAGGCTAAAGGCAAGAACGCGGTCTGGAAAGACCACCAGGCCATCACAGGGCATCACACACTCACCCGGTCACACACACACACACACACTTGGGGACACTTATGAACAGCCAATCCACCCACCAACATGTGTGTGCCCAGACCCCAGCATCGCAGAGCTGTGCCACAGAGACATTACCTACTGCATCAATACTTGCAAATGGACAAGAGAACTACATTAAATTGTATCTTAAATTGCAGGTAATTTCCTTGTGTTTCACAAAGCAAAGCTTAAAACCTCATTATCAGCTGTAGGCTACTGCTAAGAAGTACATTAATTTTGCCCATTTTTGTGAAGTAGCTGCCTATGATTCATAAAAATGTTTATAATTTACTTCAATAATTTCATTTGAATGTTTTATTTTTACAGACAGAAAAAGTTCGAACGTTTCTGGGGTGTGGACGACTACTGACCAATTAAATGTTTACAGAGAAGGTTATCGACCAATAACGGTAGCTCTACAGTCAGACCGTCCAATCAGAAGATTTTAGGCTACTTCACCACGCCCCCTTCTCACTCAAGTGAACCAATCGGAGTAGGAGAGGGCGGGACTAGTTTGTGAACGAAACTTCTCGAAGTTCTATGTAAGCTCTAGAAAAACAACATCCCGGACGTTTGTGAAATTCCGCCCGGACATTTTATTAAGTCTAAAAAAGAGGACGTCTGGTCACCCTATGTTATGTTGTTTTTTTGTTGTGGAAAAAAGGCTTTAAACTATTATTCTCAGTGTGTAAAGGATATCATTTTACTACCTAGAAATACAGATTCTGTTCTTGGGAAGTGAGTAGTGAGAGCCTATGTTATTAGCTTTATCCCCAGACATAGTGAGCTGTCTACATCATAGTGTACATGCTCCTGACACTATGTAGGCTGTCTCTAAACTTAGACACCTTAAATATGCTGCCTACTGAGACACCTCTGGCCAAATGTTAAGGCAGAAGCGAAGTGTTCCTCAGCTGCGAAGGCAATCCTGTGATGCAAAGCAAGCACAACTCACATCTATTTCGGTCTTCATTCATTCATTCATTCATTCATTATCTGTAACTGTTAGTCTACCTGGAATCAAGGGGGCACCAGTCCTTCACAGGGCAACACACACTCACACATTCACACCTACGGACACTTTTGAGTCTCCAATCCACCTACCAACGTGTGTTTTTGGACTGTGAGAGGAAACTGGAGCACCCGGAGGAAACCCACGCAGACACAGGGAGAACACACCACACTCCTCACAGACAGTCACCCGGAGGAAACCCACGCAGACACAGGGAGAACTCACCACATTCCTCACAGACAGTCACCCGGAGGAAACCCACGCAGACACAGAGAGAACACACCACACTCCTCACAGACAGTCACCCGGAGGAAACCCACGCAGGCACAGGGAGAACACACCACACTCCTCACAGACAGTCACCCGGAGGAAACCCACGCAGACACAGGGAGAACACACCACACTCCTCACAGACAGTCACCTGGAGTGGGAATCGAACCCACAACCTCCAGGCCCCTGGAGCTGTGTGACTGCGACACTACCGCCCTATACGCGATAAATACAGGAAGTCTAGAATCCATCGCGCTGAAGTGACCCTAGTCACTGAGGTAAATAAACACTGGTCATGTGCAGTGGGCCAGCCGTGACACAGTTGCTCTCTATCGAGAGCGTCTCAATCTGCCTCATGAGGACAGACATCAGTTTGAATGCTGCCGTAGTCAGTGGCTCACTAGGTTTTGGGACAGACCTGTTGTCTCCATACGATTCATGAAGTTTTCAGTCTTGTGTTCAATCATTAACTGTTTGTGTTACTTTAATACCGGCTTTAAATTAGCATAGTTAGCCATGTTAGCTGTTTGTGACCTATTTAGCTGTTGTCTTTTCCTCACTGGGACGTTACTGGTGATATGACTTGGTTCCTATGATTCACAATGGATCTTCATTTTTAACTAAAGGATACGCCTAAGATAAATATGTTAGCGGTATGTTACCAATTTAGCAATGCTACTTAGAAGTACAGGTACGTTGTTCCTGTTTGGGAAGTGACTGAAGATACACCCTTTGCTCAGTGTCATTCTCCAAGAGTTGATCATTTAATTTTAGGTGTTATCTTAACAAAGGAAATGGAGCAGCAAAAGTCAAGAATCCACTTCGCACTTTTATTCCGGCTTGTCGAGTGTGTCCACTGCTTTAACGGTAAACTTAATGATGAAGGCGGTGGAGGGGGGGACCTTTTATTGATGGCGTGTGATTGAGAGCTTCCTTATTTTGAAATGTAAATTCACTTAGGTGGAGTGGAGACTTAGGCGCAGATAAAGGGGCTTGTGCTCTCGCGGGACGGCGCTCTGGATCTCAGCGTGAACCGAGGCACGTCAGGTGGCTTGATGAATCCGCGGGGAGGCTGCACCTCAACATCCAGCCTGGCTCAGATCATCATCCCCTCGTCCTTATTCTGTCAGCGCCATTGATGAGGCTGTCAGGGGCGCTGCTCGTTTGAGGCTCGCGTTGTCTTCCTTTGCATATGCACAACAAGGCAAGGAAGGGGGGGGGTTACAGAAGGAGAGGGAGAGGTAGAGAGAGAGAGAGGTAGAGTAACAGCAAGCAGGGGGGAGGTAGAGGCAAGGCAGGTGCTGAGAGGGAGACACCATGGGGAATAGCATCTGAGGCTGAGGACATGAAGTGCACTCCCACAGGAGTTGGAGAAGCAGGAGCCAAGGAGCGCGAAGAAGCGCCAGCAGCCTGGAGCCCCTCCAAGGCAACGTGGAGGGAGGGCGCCACGTCCCTGTAATCACAAAGTTTAGCTGCAGTGCCACAGCGACAGCGGGACTGTCTGGGAGGGGCGAGAGGGGGCGAGCGGGGGAAGAGAGCGGAGACGCAATCCACCTCAAAGCGTTCTGAACACGCTCTAAACAGTAGGAGACAAGTCAGTGTCGCAGTGAAGACCCTAGCTCTTTGGCTGGCCTTTTATTTTTGCAATTCGCTTCAGTGGAAAGAGTCATAATCAAGAGTTTCGTATCAGGAACGTCAGATAGAGAACAACTTTTGCAGGCGGAACTTCTGCGGGAACTTTGACATTGTCAACTGCTTTTTGTGGTGTGGACCTCTGAAGGAGTCTTCCTTCGTATATCAGGCCCAGTTCTTGCTCTAAACACTAGGGTTAGGGTGACCATACGTTTGATGTAGAGATGCAGGCAGTAGACCATTAACAGCAGAGTAGGCGGGGCTTAAACAGATCTGGTTAAAGCTGTATAAATCCACCCAGAATGTGTCGACTGTAGAAGCAAACCCTGGCGCAAACTCACTGCCAAATCCCAGACTTTTTACACAATTTAGAAGTTTGGCTGGATGCATTTCTGTGAAAAATAAGATGTAAGGTCCTCTGTGAAGTGCAAACTTTTGGTGATTTTCCACTGCATGGTATTTACTTGATTTGGCTCGACTACACTCCACACTTTTTGGGACCTGCTTGCTATTTCCAGGCACAACTCGCCCCCAATATGTAGTTGGTGACGTCCCAAAACACCATCTCTAACGGCAACAGCAGGCTTTGAAAACTACAACAACGGTGGCGGTAACGTTAAGCGGTGTTTACTCCTGGTGTATCGGCGTGTTGTTGTTGTTTGGGACTGAACACAGCTCCGTCATCAGTTCAGACAGATCAGTAGAGTTTGTTCCTTCCTTGTTGCAGCGTCCAGCTCTCGCTGGATTCTTTTGTCGGCCACCGATCCAAGGAGCGTTTGAACCTCTTCAAAAGACCACGGCGTCATTTTACGAGCTGCCGTCGTGAGTCGGATAAAAATGGGTGTTTGTGTTTTGAAACAGTTTGACCAATGGTTGATGTTGGTTGCAATAAAAAGGCGGGGCTTAAAGTGGCACAATATAAGGTTAGTTTTGTGGCTCCTGGATTTTTTACAGCACTGTCTTGAAATCAAAGGGGAGGGAATGTGGGTGTTTTCTTACCCTCCTCCAAAAGTTACATAGTGCAGTTTCTGCAGTGCTGAGCTTGGAATAGCAATGACAGAGGTTCTCCCTATCACAGCTCAGTTTAGCATCTCACTGATCTTAAAGCTGTCTTTTTAAGGTAGATTGTATAAATATGTCGACTGTGGAAGCAAATCCTGCCGTGGAATTAATGTGAAAACCTTCAGGAAAGAGGACATAAGGTCACCCTTACTCTCTTGAAGAGCTAACAATGGGGATGTTAGCATTCAAGGCATCAGAAGCTTGGGTCTCAGGACCACACTGTTTGGGACAGTTAAAGATAAGGGAACACCTCCAGCATTGCCACCTACGACCCAAGAGTCTCAAGGCTTCCAGTGTGAGAAATGGATCACAACTTCTAAATCCTTAAAATGAGAGAAGTACTACATTTAGCAGTGTCTAGACATGACATTATCTGAGAGAGCTTCTTCCCCAGATCCGTCCTTGGTCATGCCTACTTTTCATATGAACTACTCCGCTAACGTGACTAATGCGGCTTCAGAAGAGGCGAGGCTAGAAGTGGAGTCTTTCTCTAGCAGGAAACAGAGGACAACGTTCGGGAGTTGCCATGAAAAAGAATCCCTAATTAGCCTCCCAGCCGGGGGGCTGCTGGCTCAGAGCCGCTTTCGGAGCCGAGGACCTTCAGGCCAAGGGCCAGTGTTAATGATCTCAAACACACAGAGTGCAGGGGGCTCTGATTAGCAGCCCTCGCTAAACGCAGCGTGCTGGGGGTGGCGCCCGAGCCCTGTCCCCTCTCATATCCCAGCAGGACGACTCCAACGTTAGCGTAACAAGAGCCCCCTAATTACAACCCGACACCTCGCCAGGGCCTGTCATTAATATTCATTGTCTTCTGTGGGCTGTGGTTTCACTTGTGCTGCAAGTGTAGTGTGGGATCGACTCACCTAGACTAGTGACAGGAAAGAGTGGAGAGATGAAAGAGTGGGAGTTAGCGAGATGGAGGGGGGGGGGTGACGAAGGGTCACTGTGGAGATCTCAGAGTAGCTGTAGAGGGAGGTGGTCCTTACTCCTTGAGGAGGATTGGCAAAAATTTTGTATAAACTTTAATACACCCTCCGATGAAAATCAAGTGCTTAACGTTGTTAAAATGTGTGTGTGATTGTGTTTATTCGTTAGAAGACGTATCAGTCTGTGCCAAGGCTAAATATTTTCATTTTGTAAACACATGCTCAAAAACATGGATTCAGACAGCCGGGGTTTCTGACATCATAAACCCAAATAACCAATCCCTTCAGTGATTTTGAGCTGCAGGTGAGTTTTATGCCATTACTTAACAAGTAAATCTGTAACTGATGAACAGATGAGAATTATTTACCGGGTGTGGGGTGCTGTAATCGATGACTGCAGGAGGACGTTAATGTGTGTACAGTTGGGCTTTATAATCAATGTTCATTCATTCATTCATTCATTCATTGTCTGTAACCCTTATCCAGTTCAGGGTCGTGGTGGGTCCAAAGCCTACCTGGAATCATTGGGCGCAAGGCGGGAATACACCCTGGAGGGGGCACCAGTCCTTCACAGGGCAACACAGACACACACACACACACACACACACACACACACACACACACACACACTCACACCTACAGACACATTTGAGTCTGTACCAACGTATGTTTTTGGACTGTGGAAGGAAACCGGAGCACCCGGAGGAAACCCACACGGACACAGAGAGAACACACCACACTCCTCACAGACAGTCACCCAGAGGAAACCCACGCAGACACAGAGAGAACACACCACAATCCTCACAGACAGTCACCCGGAGGAAACCCACACAGACACAGAGAGAACACACCACACTCCTCACAGACAGTCACTCGGAGAAAACCCACGCAGGTCTGTGTTGCCCTGTGAAGGACTGGCGCCCCCTCCAGGGTGTATTGCGCCCAATTATTCCAGGTAAACTCTGGTCCCACCGAGCCCCTGAACTAGATAAGGGTTACAGATAATGAATGAATGAATGAACATATGAGTATGCTCAGAAACAGGAGGTGAAACAATTCCACCTCAGCTTTGGAAATCTGTCCTACCTCTCGCCCATGTGTGTTTCCTCCAACTGTCTATGCCTGCGTCCAGTTATTAATGACCTGGTACTTCATGTAATTCAGTTTTACGGGGCTCGTCCCAAAGACCCTGCAGCTTTGTGTAATTCTATGCACTGGTTTGTGAATAACAGCACGCTAAACACACACTTAACACACTCCTTCACAAAGAACACATTGAAGACATCGCTGATGTGTTTATGAGCTTTTTTGGTAAATAATGTGGAAGACACAATATTGTGAGAACATGGGCAGCTTCATGTTCCTCAGAACGTGCAACACGTATCCAAAAAGTCCTGGTCTGAAAGGGAACACATTATGAAATTATCACTTGTTCAGTTCATGTGCTCATGTGGATCCCCACCAACCCACACGCTGTGAAAACAAAATATCTCCCAGTTCATTGTTGGTGCTCTGCGTAACTCTGAAAAGATGGGACCAAACGAGCCATTCTGAGGCTTATCCACTTCTCACATAGAGTGCTGTGACTTCAGAATGACTCCGCCCCTTCGTCTGAGTCTCTGCGATCACAGCACTGGACCTGCGTCTTATGTGAGAAAGAAATAAGAGCACTGAGTAAAAACGGAGAAGAAAGAGAAACGAACGAAAACGGCTAAAAACCAGAGCTTCTGCTCCTCGCTCCTCACTGCTGTGCGCTCGGGGTCGGGGTGAACAGCTCATTATCATTTAAAGGAACAGGCGCTGAACAGAGCTGTTTAGACAGGACGAGAACATTGCTGCGGGGTTTGATCCTTGTGGTGTTTTGAACACAGCAGGGGGAGATTATAATGTTCCTTTTAACTCTTTAATGTTAGTGTACACCTACTGTAAGCTACATAACAATCCACTCACCTGGACACTGAGAGCCAGCTTCGGTGCAGTGTGCATGCTCACATTGTTCTTCTCGGGGCATTGGCTGTCACATGTTACCTGACATTATCGCCCCCTACAGGCCTGGTTCACATGAACATGTGAGCCGTTTTAGATCTTTGTTGAAAAACTATGTTTTTATGTACCGTGTTTATATCTGTGAGGACGAGGCTTTAGTTCCCACTCGCACAGACGACGTAAAGCAGGGGGGGGGGGGGAGAAGAAGGTTGCTGTTATTGTGGGACTAGAAAGGAATCTCAGGCAAACAAACACGTCTGTGGTATTAGCGTGTGAGGCGCCTGGTGCTGAAGTGTTTGGCACATTCCTGCGGAAGGCAGGAGAAGCCAAGGGGTTCACGGCGGGACTCGGTTCAGGCGAGAAACGCGTTCCGGATGGCGGTTTGGTTCTGGTTGAGCCAGATTGTTTGCTGGAGGGAGGGAGCCGTCCCTGACGACTCCCAGCACGCACCTGGAGGCCCCGCCGGCGGCCCGGGGAGGGAAGCGGCTGCTGGACCTGCTCGGCCCTCTGGGAGGTCCGGGTGCCAAGGGTTGTTATTACGCTTTAGGACGAGTCTTTGTGGACAGATTTATCGACTTCGGCGAGGATTTCTCTCCCCGGTGCCAAGTTAAGCCACAGCGTAATTAGCAAACCGCAGTGGAATGTGTTTGATGTTGGCTATTACAATAGCCTCTTAGATAGATGCCTAGGCATGCTCTGGTACTGTCCATGCATGCACATAGAGCATGACCTCGAGCTGTACAAACGCTGTACACACACAAACACACACACACACACACAGGCGTGCAGAAAGGACAATTACTCCCATTAAAGGGGCCCAGATGCTTCCTTGATTAAATTTGACCACACAAACACAAATGAAAGCAAATGGCTATGAGAGAAGGCTTCCCTGAGCATATGTTTAGCGGGTTGCTGCAAGCGCATGAGGGCAAGAGAGAGAGAGAGAGAAAGAAAGAGAAAGAGAGAGAGAGGTGGGAGGGTGGGGTAATTTAATTTACTCTTAAATCCATACTGGACAAATGTTGCAAATTTATCCCAAAGCCTTCATCTTTAGAAAAGCAGCAGGAGATGGGTGACACCACTATCTGTCGTCTCAGTGCCAGACTCTCTCTCTCTCTCTCTCTCTCTCTCTATTTCTGAGTGGAGCTATGTCCTATCCTCCCTGTTCTCCGTGCCGCACCCCTCTCTGTGGAGAGAAGGAGAATGACAGCTCCTGAAAGGCAGCCATCTCTCTCCTCTCTGCCACAACACGACCTTGCCGAAGCAGAGGAAGCTCCACCATAAGGTCCGATCAGGTCCCTCCAAAACCTGCGGCAGGGAGAAGACAGACCTGATTAAAGCATCACAAAGTATTATTCAGCAAGAGCAAACACAAACAGGGGCTGGGGACATATCTCCAACCAAGGGGGCGGAGTCTCCCAGAGACCTCACTCCAGATATGAACACTGGGGTAATCCAGTAGCCACTGAATATGAACGAAGGACTAAATGAGTGACATAAATCTTTCTTTAAATCCGTCTTTATTCTTTCATGATGTATGACACAGTAAAGTCTTTCACGTTAATAACACCAACATTGTTTACTTTCTGAAACGTAGCTGTAGGTTAATCTCATTAATTATGTATGTATTTAAATTGTTGAAGACGTCAGACCCAAGTCACATGTCCACCTCCACACAACTTCCTATAACTCTCTCAACTAGTGGCAGATGCTGGTCTTTCAAGGAGGGGAAGCTCAATTTCGGCCTACATCATAAAATGTGTTGGTTTATTTATACGTAAATTCTACCCTCTGTTCCTTTTTAAGAAAATGATCTGTGACCCTGTCGTACCAACAAGGCGTCTTTTCCAGGGACTTGACTAGTGTCCTCTCAATGGCCAGCAGAGCTAGGCTGCTTAAACGGCCTTGGCCCATGTGAAGTGTCCGCCTGTGCTCCCACGGATCTCTACACCAAAGGATCGCTGATTGGTTCAGTTTGCTGTCAATCAAAAAGGGATTCAGCCTCAGACAGATCATCCAATCATGATGCAGAAGCTGAGCGTCCAGGCCAGCCGAGGCCAGCCCACTGCCCCATAGACCCCCAGAGACGCTGAGCGTCCGATGGGCGGGACAAAGCCCAGCATTTATCCAATGACACGTCTCGTTTCACTGCTTCACTATTGAACTCTGTGGACGCTCAGCGTCCTCACTGTTTAAAGCACTGTGAAGCTGTGGGAATGATTGAGAGGAAAGCCGCGTCTTTACCAGTGATAAGAAGCTGATTCTGAACAAAAGTTGAGTGCGTTGTAGTGTATATTTATTCAATGACATGTACACACAACAGTATATATTTGATCACTTATTTTTTGACATTTTAGGAGGCTGAGCTTCCCTTGCAGTCTTAGAGCAATCACCACTGCTCTCGACATATTCTCCACTTTTCCACAAGTGAACACAAGTTCTGGGTCTTAATGTAACAACCCTGACCCGCTTTATTCAAAACACCCCAAGGATCAAACACTACAGCAGCTTTCATCCAGTCCATAAACTGTTCGCATAGAAAACCAGTAAAGAACTCTTCAGCTTCTTTGAGTCTTTCTAAAGTAAACTGAAATGATTGGGTGAGTGTTATAGTTTTGACATGTTTCACACTTGCCTTTTTACTAAGCTAGCTGGAATGAAGCAAACCCAGTCCAGTAGAGTCCAGTAGATCAGTTTCTTCCTGTCTGGAGCATCAGTTCGTTCTCAAACTAATTAAGAAGATTTGCAGGTAATAAAGCTGCTCTAATGCTCGGTGACTCTGCCGAAGAGCTGTGGTCGGGGGCAGTGGCCTTGTTGGCTCTGGGGTTGTTTAGTATTTGTAGCCAATAAGCAGATATTTCTCTAACGGCTGATCACTTTAAAGATTCAGAGCCGCTGAAGTGTGAAACGTTCAATTTATTTATTTATTTTGACATATCCTGTAATTTATTTATTTTGAAAATACTGTAATTAGCAGAATCTTGAGACGGAATGCCATCAAATCCTGACAGCAATATTAAGATGCTCTAATCTAAATCCTTCACTGAATATTAAACACCATTAGTACATTAAAGATAAACAAATCCATCAACACCCTCAATTTTAGAAGATAATTTAAAGAACCTGTCCACGAACATTTGGCCAAATAGTACAAGTTGAAAATGGCAGACGGAGCTTACATTGTGCATAAATCTCGTGCTGAATAAACAACCAATTTGTGAATATTTGGGACCAACACTGCTTAGAGTCCTTGGACAATACGCCCAATTCTCTATTTGCTTGAGGTGTAAGGTCTTAAACACTGTAAACTGCTCTGAAATTAAAAAATAAAAAGTGTCAGGGTCTTGGGTTTGGGTCTTCTCACTTCTCTCTGTGAGGAGTGTGGTGTGTTCTCCCTGTGTCTGCGTGGGTTTCCTCCGGGTGACTGTCTGTGAGGAGTGTGGTGTGTTCTCCCTGTGTCTGCGTGGGTTTCCTCCAGGTGACTGTCTGTGAGGAGTGTGGTGTGTTCTCTCTGTGTCTGCGTGGGTTTCCTCCTGGTGACTGTCTGTGAGGAGTGTGGTGTGTTCTCTCTGTGTCTGTGTGGGTTTCCTCCGGGTGACTGTCTGTGAGGAGTGTGGTGTGTTCTCCCTGTGTCTGCGTGGGTTTCCTCTGGGTGACTGTCTGTGAGTCCCATGAGTCCCCTCCCATGGTCCAGACAAACACTTGGTGGTATGTGGAGTGGCTATGTGAAAGTGCCCACACGTGTGATTGTGTGAGTAAATGAATGGATGAATAAACAGTGAATTTAAATTAGCATAACACAAGTTTGTAACAAGATGAGTTAGCATTGTGCTATTCTTCAGCAACATTTTGTGAAACCTACTATATCTACAATCATAGCAGGTCATCCGTCTCTTTATCTGAAGTTCTTACAAACAGTCCAGCTCAACCAAAGCCCCTGGTTAGGAATTCTTTCCTTGTGCTAAGCGGAAAACTAGCTAACCCGTTCAGAGTCTTGCACTGGTATTAATATCCCACAGCTTTTCTCCTCCGGATACAGTTTAGGCTCAGTACCCTAGAGGAGCCACTTCAACACTAATTCAAATATCAGCGTACACCCACGCCTCATTGCTGCATTAACCAGCGGAGAAAATAACTTTGAACCTGGCGAGCTTTAGAGTGGGGCCAAACGTTTGGCTTTGGAGAGGCAGAATGAGGCTTTATTCCGATTCTCTTCGCTACAGCTGCAGACCGTTTGAGGCCATAAGCTGGAAATAAGTCTTCTTCACTTGCACCAGGGCCTTATTAATTACCTGGGCCGAGCAGAGGCTTCAGTGTGCCAGGGGGGTTCAGCGGCTAATGCATCCCATTTGACCGAGGCTGCTCTGGCTAATGCCTCCCTGGAGGGAAGTCTCCCTAATTAATCCACCATTTCCGCTGTAGCACCACCCTCCCCTCTGAGACCTGGAGGAAGTGTGGATGGGGCATGGGTGAGTGATTTAAATTACTCACAAACAATGCTCAGATATGAAGGGGAGGGTGGGGGTGGGCAGCTAAAGGAAGACGAATGCGTCTCATGGATTTGTGGAATTCTGTCCCTGTATCTTCAGCTCCTCATATTTCAGGACTTCCCCTGCCTTCTCAGTGTGGCAGTGCCTTTGGCTAATAAAGTGTTAATTATTTCTACACAAGGCCAATAGGCTGCAAGTAATTCCACATGGGCTCTGGTGATGGTGACATATGCGCATCATGGTGGTGGAAGCTAGTCAAATATTAATTCAACCTTTTGAGTAAATTTGATTAATTTTTTTTTTCTAAGAAACATTTGGTTACTATTTTAAATCAAAACTATGGAGCCCTTAAAGTGACACAGTGGTTGTTATTAATAAGGTCATAATACATGTTTGCCACAAAATAATATAGTGTCCATTAAATAACATTTGAGGCTACTGAGTAATATATTGAAGCCATGAAATTATACCTTAACATATCTTGTGGCATCAATATATAAATTAATTGCCAAAGTATATTATTTTGTGACCTCAATATGTTATTTTATGGCAACGTCTTAATAAAACCACTACCATGTCACCTTAAGATCTCCATACAAAATTACTGAACCCAAATTCTAACTGGATTTTGTGTGACAAACCTCCCTCACTACATAAGGTGTCCTCAAAATCTTTGAGGCTGTAGCTTTAGCATTAGCATTAACACCTAGCATTAACATCTGTTAATTTTAAGCTGCTATGCACCAGTTTTGTCTAGCTCGCTTGCCTCAGCTAAGCTGACTGGGCTGTTAGTGTTCTCCTCCAAAAATGTTGTTTTAGCAACAGTTTGTAACGAAGGGGGTGAAACCGAAGATGTCTCAGGGAACGTCTGTGTTAGCTTTCACTCTCCTAGCTTAGTAGCATGGTGTGATTGAGGGGTAACCTAGCTAACGAGTGAAATATCAGACATGAACATATATAAAGGAGAGAGTATCACATCGTTTTTAAAGAGGCATTTGTTCCAGCGTGTTGGCTGCAGCTCTGCCAGCGAACGCTCTGTAATCCTACGCTCTAGCCTGCCGTTTTGTGGCCGTCATTATATTGTCATTTTGAGTTATCAGTAACGATGGCCAGGAGATTATGAGTGACGTGCTAGTGAAGTGTGTGCAGACAGCGCTGGCTGGCGGCACACTCTGGGCACAAGGGCTAGGAGCTGAATGCCAGGGCCTTAATGTGGGGGTCTGGTGGTCTGGCCAAAGCTCTGAGCTCACACTGAGGCAGGGAGAGAGGGAGGGAGGACAAATGTTGCGCTCACTCTGTGGAACGGGGGACATGTAAACTCAAATTAAAATGAATAAAAACTAATGGCATTTATTGCTACAACAGAGCCATGAGTCAGTACTGATCTGGTACCTCTTACTCTAATGGCTGAATGGCTGCTATATGTTCAGTGATGTCCAAATGTAATTAGATGCTGACATACTGTTTGCTGTAGTTGTCTCTGGACTCCAGGAAAGTGAATTTGAAATTAAGAAATTATTTTTCTTATTATTAAATTATTAAGAAGTTATAACAAAAACAATAAGAAAAACAATTAACATCATTAATAGACGTGTAATGTCTTTCAACACTTTCTAACAGTAATTAAATTAGCACTGAACTCTTTGGTAAACAGGCTGGTCTGGAAGCTGAGTTCGAACATATTTTATTAAAACAAGAGCAAGGGAAAAACTAGGCAAGCCTAGTTTTGTCAGACCGCCATTAGCCATATGGCCACTGTCACCAAGGTTTTTCTGGTATTTTCAAAAACAGGAACGCACAAAATACATACGCCTGTCGTTGGAAGCTCTGGAGAAGCTTTGATGCTTCATATCAATCTCTTTGTTTACAAGTGGTTTTTATTCTGTGATTGTGTTGTACAGAAAATATGGAGTGCAGTACTAATAAATGCAGAAATTAAAAAAAGAGCACAAAGGTGTGTTTATAATGTAACCCCAAAAAATACATACTAAGGCCGGCATGGTGGCGCAGCAGGTAGTGTCACAGTAACACAGCTCCAGGGACCCGGAGGTTGTAGGTTTGAGTCCTGCTCCAGGTGACTGTCTGTGAGGAGTGTGGTGTGTTCTCCCTGTGTCTGCGTGGGTTTCCTCCGGGTGACTGTCTGTGAGGAGTGTGGTGTGTTCTCCCTGTGTCTGCGTGGGTTTCCTCTGGGTGACTGTCTGTGAGGAGTTTGGTGTGTTCTCTCTGTGTCTGCGTGGGTTTCCTCCAGGGGACTGTCTGTGAGGAGTGTGGTGTGTTCTCTCTGTGTCTGCGTGGGTTTCCTCCAGGTGACTGTCTGTGAGGAGTGTGGTGTGTTCTCCCTGTGTCTGCGTGGGTTTCCTCCGGGTGACTGTCTGTGAGGAGTGTGGTGTGTTCTCTTTGTGTCTGTGTGGGTTTCCTCCGGGTGACTGTCTGTGTCTCTCTCTCTCTCTCTTTCTCTCTCTCTCTCTCTCTGGTGTTCACCTTTGTATTGTTTCATTCCATAGTCTGGTTATCTCTCAAGTCTATCTGTCCCGTTTACCCTGTTTTGCCCCCCCGTGTCCAGTTTAGCCTGATTAGCTCCCTGTGAGTTGTCTTTCTGTTAAAGTCTCTTTGTTTTTTTATATTTCGTAAATGAAATACTGTGTTTTAGCGAGTGCGTCCGCCTCCGTCAGTCCGCCCCGTGACCCTGAGAGTGACACAGAAACATCAATGAACAAATATAAACACTCAAAACAGCATAGGGCACTTGCACAAGCTACAACATAGAGTCAGAATCGATTCAATGCAGAATCATAAATCAGCCGAACTCTAATCTTAACCTTTACCCTATCTCTACCCCAACGTTAATCCTAGCTACAACCCTTAAGGCCAATTTATGATTCTGGTTATGATTAAAGTTAAGTTCAGGTTTAAGGCTAACTTTCCAGGTGGGGGAGCCATGACGGTCAGGAATTAACTTGGACACATTGTAAAAATCCTGGGAATGGCCTTTTAATCAAAGATGTAAACTTCTAGTTGAGTCATTATTAAATATGAAAACTACGATGCTTAGCAGTGTTACAAATCACAGTCTTAAAAAAGCCCATGTAGTGCACCTTGCATTTTTATTCCACCTTCAGAAAATGTTCTAAAAACAACCCCATCACCTTTTAGATTTCCTGCTATTGGAGCCCCTCCCTAATACAACTCCCATGTTGTAACAATCTCCCTCAAAAATCTTATCTAAGTTTCTGAAAATATTTGGCTAACTACACTGTTGAGCAGATATAATGTCTGAAACTATTTCACAATATTGATAGTAAACACATGCTCATGCTCAACCCCATATCACTAATCCACCCCTATGTTATTTAAAGTCCCAAAAGCCACAAGTCCATTAAAGTCCCAAACATCTTTTTGGCCACAGCAATGCAATTAAAAAAATGATATATATATATATATATATATATATATATATATATATATATTCTGGACAGATCTCATCAGGTTTACTTACAGGCCTACTTCTAGCTTACTCCCAAGATCTCTGATGGAATCCATTTTTGTAGTTCTTCCTAACTAAGTGGAGCCTATTGTGGGCTAGGGTTATTTATCCTCAGCCAGAAAACATGCACCTTGGGGCTGAGCGAAAAGCTTAGCTAGGTACTTCCTCGAAATCCACCACCCTCATTCACCTCCTAACGGCCCAAACTTTTCCCTTAATTTCTTCTTCCTGGTTTCAGACCCCGCCCACATTTTTCCAAGCTCTAATAAAGGGCGCATTTATCTGTTCTAGTTAGCTCTTTATCAAATACATTGGCCCCAGAATTCAGCACAACCCCCATATTCAACATCATAAACACACACGTAAAACACACAAAAGTCACTAAAAACCCATCTCATGTGGCACTGTCTTCTCCACTTTTTGTACTCTATGAAATAAAGGTACAGCAGAGGTACATTGCAAGAGGCTATTTGTAAGTTTTCCTTATAGAACTGTGTCAAATAAAACCTGAATAAAAGTCCTGGAGATAAAACAGGGCGTATGAAATCAACACTATGTTAAAACTCTACGTTTATAACAGAATAAGGTACAATTATGTTCCCACAGTACCACCACAGAGACAAATTTTCTGTCAGTGTGTGATGGTCACACTACAACAGAAGAAGCCTATTCACAAAATGGAGGTTTAGGACTTTTGAGACCGTAAATCACTTTTAAAGCTTCTGCTCCACATTAAATCAAGGCCATTGTCGAAGTTAAAACCACTTAAAATCACAGATGAAATGTTTTGTTTGTTGGCTAATGCTAAAGCATCCAAACAGGAATACTTTGGAAAGGTCAGGGACGGACTACAAAGGGCAGATTTCTTAATGCTTTGCCTATAAATATGCAGACGCCTGTTAATTATCAGATGATTGTCGTTCTTTTCCTGCTCTTACTGCCTCTCTCTCTCTCTCTCTGGATAGGAGCAATAAAAAAGTGACGTGAGAGATAGCGTATGGGACCCATTAGTTTGTTTATTAAAAGTTGTTCCCCTCTACTCTCCTAAGCACCAAACCACAGACATTTCTGAAAGTTCCCACTGGCCACAGCGGCTGTAATCAGGGCCTGTGAAAGAGAGGAGTCCAGTCTCTTACAAAAACCAGATGAGCAGAATCTACACTCGAGAGTTCATTACAGCTGGACCAGAAGAAACGGCCCGAGTGTTATGTTTGTCTTCTTCTTGAATATTGATATCTATCGCAGGACTAGATCGTCTCGCTCACAGTTAGCTGCATTAGCTAACATCAGCAGTTAGTGCTCTCCTCCAAGCGCTTTGATCTGTCCACTGACGTGGGGTTACTGGCAGATGTGGAGGCTTGCTTCATGTGTCTCAGAGGAAGCATGTGTTAACTTTCATTCACCACCCCTCTCAGTGGATAGAGAGCATGGTATTGGTTTATGTACCACATTTTAAAGGAATCTTATTCAAAATTTCGATTCGTACACTCATTAATATTTCAACCATTTTCCAAATGTAATACTTTCCATAAAAAGAGTTTATTTTTTAAACAAAACTGATTTTCACTGATTTTCTTTTCACATTCATGACACAACTATGATACAATTTGACACTAAATGAGCTCCCATCCACTGGTGGCGCTGTTTCACTAAATACACACAGACATTTTGTTATAAACCAGAAGAAGTATCAGAGAAATAGTGCTGTAAACTGTTGTGGAAAGATCTTCTGTGGATTCAGACTTACATTTAGGGTAAAGGAAATTCATGTTTCTAATCTATGCTGTAAAAAACACGTCGCTAACATGGATCATGTAGAGGAAAGGTTAATGAAGGAAGTCCAGAAATATGACCTCCTCTACTTCACACTACAATGACTGCCAGACAGCAGCAAACTCATGGTGAGAAATTCCCTCAGGCATAGCTTTGGACATCACAGAATGAATGAAGAGGTAGAAGAACAAAGAATATGGACGCCTCCGAAAAATGAGCGAAGATGAGCAGGGAAAGAAAAATGCCAGCTTTGTATTGATTTCTTCTGAACACTGCATTTAATAATAATAATAATAATATGTTGCACTTACATAGTGCCTTTCACAAACCCAAGGTCACTTTATAATGTTTACAGAAAAAATGCACAAATCTTTCTTTTATGGCCTACATTGTGCACTAGGGTGGAGGAAGTTATTTGAGAATCAACCATAGTGTTTTGGTGGTGTAGTTGCAGAGCAAAGTTTAGGGCACTTGTGTAGGCTACGGTTTAGACTCCGCATCGATTCCACTGATTGTTCTTGCTGGCTAGGCATCAGAAAATCACATGTACATCCACCAAGGGCAAATTATACTTTGTACACCTTGTATGAACCCCGGGCAAGGTCTGTTAATCAAATATGTACAAATTCACACTGAGACAAGGCTGATATTACTTCTAAGTGTCTGTAAAAAAAACATTTGTTCTCTGTGCATTTAGCTTAGCATAACTGACCCTGAGCGATCCCCAAAGAAAGCAAACTTACCCACTGATTATTTATTCTTCTCCATCATATTTTGGTTCAGCCACTGGCCATCAGACTTCACAATCAAGCCGATGTGCTGGAGGTTATTCTTATCAAAACATACAGCCACGGCCCGGCACATGTGCTCACCAGACCAGGGAAATTGGATTAGCCTGTAAAAAAAATCACAGATATGCATCTGAGGACAGATCCCCCCATGGATAACAGACAGAGGCCTGCATTCACGCTGCTTTGTGTGTGTGTGTGTGTGTGTGTGTGTGTGGTCCTCCAGACTTCAGGTCCTGTAAGTTCAGGTGTCCCACAGTCCAGTCCTGAAGTGTGAAATGTTACTGTTTGCTTGTCCTGCTCACTGATCCGCTCTAATTGGTCATTATTAAAGTCCAAATTAGCCTCAGAGTGGAAGGTATGAGAGGGCACCAGACCGTGAGAGGGAACAATACACTGTGCTGTGTAAGGCTCTGTAAATACTCTATATGTCTAACAGTCCAATCATGTAATTACTTTAAGGTGCACCCATTGTGGACACAGGCGTACAATGGTGTACACGCGATCAATGCTAAATATTGGCTAGAGGGGTATAAAGCTGCAGCACTGGGCTTTAAAGCAAAGTTCTCAGGTTTAGGATCCAGGACTAACCACCCAGCACCAGCACCAGTACCTGACCTCATTGGAAACACTTGTGGCTGAATGCCATCACTTTTCAAGTTTCCAAAATCTCTCCCCCATCCCAATTCACGGCGTAAACCCTTCCTTGAAGTGTGCACTTGGATGACGTCTCATGACGTTGTAGATAAGTAAAAGGGATGCGAAGGCTCCGGGTTGTGGGGGCAGCAGTTGGAGCAAAGTAACCCAGACCTCCCTCTCCCCAGCCACCTCTTCCGGGGGTATACCGAGGCGTCCCCAGGCCAGTCGAGACATGTAGTCTCTCCAGCGTGTTCTTGGTCTGCCCCGGGGCCTCCTCCCCGTTGGACATGCCCTCAACACCTCACCAGGAAGGCGTCCAGGAGGCATCCGAACCAGACGCCCGAACCACCTCAACTGGCTCCTCTTGACGTGGAGGAGAGTCTCTTCCGGATGTCCGAGCTCTTCACCCTGTCTCTAAGGGAGAGTCCAGACACCCTGCTGAAAAAACTCATTTCAGCCGCTTGTACCCACGATCTCGTTCTTTCGGTCAATACCCAAAGCTCGTGACCATAGGTGAGGGATGTTAACAACCATCACAGGTAATCTGTAATCTTGTTGGTTCCTGTCATACTCATGTCGATTAAATGTCATTTCAGCTCAGAGCTTCAGTATTGTAGTTCGGTATGAACAGAAAACAACAGGCTTTCCATGATCGTAAACTGTCAGTTTATTAGTGATTATTGCAACACCAGAGTTGCTTGTTTATAGACGCATTGGTTAAGTTTTTAAACGTACCGCCCCCTGCCCACAGCTCCATGTTGCAAACCTTCCCAAAGTGTCCTCCCTATAGCAGTCAAATGAAACCTGTTGGATGTAATGAAACCTACAGAGGTAATGCTTACCTATATTTCCCAGAGACCCTAACATTTCAGCTTGTTTTCAGACATGAGCCATGAGAGGATTCTGTAAAGCTAGCCGAGGTTTGGAAGTGCTAATCAGCTAAGTAAACAAATGTGTTTATGTCAGTAAACAGGGCAACAGAACGAGCTTGGCAAAAAATGAGAAGGACGAAACAAGCAACAGATTACTTCCAGCGCTTTTATATCTCTGCCGTCATTTAATAGTTTGCGTTCCCTTGTGTTTGAGGAGGCTTTAGTTGTTAATTATAGTCTGTGAAAACTTGGTGAGGAGGAAGAGGACGCGTTTTCAGGGACGTTGGCTGTTCCTAAAAAGAGAGGACTGTGTGCGAACCAACTGAATGGAAAGCAAGCGATGTGGGTTTCCATTCTGACAACAAAACAAGACAGAAAAGCTGGGATTCCCTGCTGCAACAGATGATAGCAATTTACAGCGAGTTGGTTCATGTCCAGCGGCTGTGGACTCCGTTGGTCACCAGAGCGAAACCCCTCCCAGAGGAAAGACAGAGGAGTTGACGGTTCAGAAGGCTTGATGGTATTTCTCCTTGAACTTCTTAGTTCTGAGCAGTGGTGAGAAACAGTGGAGCTCTGTGTGTACGTCAGAGGAATCCCAGAAGAAAAAAATCAGATAGATCTCTTTAATGTCTCCGCAGTTTCTCTTAGAAAACAATGAAATCATATGATAAAAAAAAAATAAAACAAACAATGGGGCCCTTTATAGGCTCCTGCTGCTCAGATGTGTCTCCTGATATAAATACCTCAGTAATCTCACTTGTCTCCTCCTGAGTGTGAGTGGAGATCTCAGTAAAGTCACAGACTGTGTTCAGATGTGCCATGAACTAAACCCTACTCTCCTTTACCTCTCTCTCATGTGACTCTTGTCTCCTTTTTATCTCTTTCATTTTCTTATAAGGGATTTTTGGAGAAGCAACATGAGCCATTACAGAGCAACCTATGAGCATTTTAAATTTTACCTCACATTACCTCAGCACTGAGCCTAGTGTAAGACCTCACTGAGTTCTCCACTCAAACTTTAGAGGAGATATAGAGAAAGTTCATGCTTCTATTTTTGTATGTATTTGTATCTCTTATTTAAATATGAATTTATTTACCAGAAAGTAGCAAATTGTTTGTATATTTTTGAAAGCTGTGTTCCCTTTCAAATGCTCCCTGAATGATCCAGATTAGCCTCCATAGAATGGGTCTCCCACATGGGGGCAGCCATTTTGGAAATAGGTTTGGTAGACTATATAGGACACCTCCAGGCCACAAGGTGTCAGTGTAACAGCTGTTTTACAACACCAAGAGCAAACGCTGTTCTCCGATGTCTTTTAGCAGTTCTCTCTGGTTGTGTTGCTTTCTCAGATACTCCAAACTTGGGCCAGCGAGACTTACTGTCCTTCCCATTGTCCTCAGTCCTTGGGCCTTGACCCTACACCCCCGAGCCTCTGCTAGTGTGATTGAAAGGCACCACACTCAAGAGCATCAGCGCCTCCTCGATTGAAGTAATAAAGCTGACCCAGAGCGCCGTGTGTCTTTGAGCTCTGGCCAAGCCATCTGAATCCACTCTGCCCAAATGAGAGCTTAGTTTTCAAAGGCTCGGCACTGAGGGCCGACCCCTTCTACCCCTCGCGCTGAGGAGCAGAGCAACAGAGGGACAGCAAGCAGCCGCCTCACAAAACCCAGGCCGAGATGTTGATAAATTGCTGCAGCGGGCAGACGCTAGTTTGCTTCTTATTACTTCAGCATGTTTTGATTTACACTAGTTAGCTCTGTTATAACGGCGGCCGCTAAAAACAAACCAGACTCAGAGGTGGTTCCAGCATTCGGGATCTCTATTTTGATTGTGGGAGAGATTCACTTCAACAGGGTAATAACATAAAGTCAGAAGCAGCTGCTCACAGAGCCATCCGCCCGGATAGGTCAGAGAGAGATTGCGTACCGATAAATCCTTCATAATTTTCTCACAGTTCGCACAATTTTCTCGTTCTTCAGATCTCCACAATCAGCCACAAATTATGTTTGGTGTCTGAAGTCGTTTTTGTTTTTTGTTTTTAGTTTTGTACCAAAGCTACGAGGCTAATGTAGCTAACAGGTTTATAGGTGTCAGATTAGCATTGTGCTAAGTGCTTGTCTCAGGGCCTATTTACACCAAGTTTGAAACAGTTGCGAAACTGCAGCACCCTGTTGTGTAACACACTGTTCTGAAGGTGTTTCCGTAGGTCACTGCGGGAGTTTGAGGCTCTGCTTCTACATGTTGTTCCTCCCAATACAAAGGATTATATTTTCTTTAACCTGTGCATTTTTAAAGTTAGCGTGCTGTTGTTCTATACGCTTTCGTGTTCTGCTCTGAACAAGACGAGCTGTTCTGCCACAGCCTTGATGCTCATTTGTTTGGTCTGCAACCATGACAACAAGAGTCTGATTGTTCAGCCTTTTTATATCGCATCTGTAAAACCAGAAAATAGGATAGGCTCTAGTTGAAAAAATGGCATGGTGTCGCAGTCCGTCGGTTTTGTGTGAAAGTCAGCCAAAAATAACCGTGTGAATAGGCCTCAAATCAATGTGGAATTGACACTGATGAATTTATTGTGTGTGTTCTCTGCAGACTGGTCTCAACCTGAATTCATAACCTAAGAAGCTACTGTGCAATATATATTCCTACTCACCTTCAAAACTTACATAGTGCAGTTTCTGCTGTGCTGAGCCTGGAGTAGCAACAACAGAGGCTCTTCCAGCTCAGTGAAACATCACTATGATTTTGAAGCTGTAATTTTACAGGTAAAAATACACCATAACCACAGCAATAATCCTAACCTTAACCCTAACCCTAATCATAACATTTACCTTAAACCTCACCATAACTTTAATTCTAACACTAAGCCTAAGCCAAAGCTTAATCTCCAGGAGGCCAGAAGCTGGAGGATTGTCTCCTGTGTAGTAATCCACCTCACAACAGCGCCCCCAGTGGACAGGAGCTCACTTAGTGTTTGTAACAACTACAAATTATAGCATCTATATATTACTGTTCACTGCTCTATCAGGTAAATACTCTTTATTGGAGATCTTATTATTATTTTTCTGTGACACAATGACATCCTGTGATCAGTTATATTACAAACGCACTGGATGTGATGTGAATATTCCACTCTGGTGTGTTTTTCCTCCAGAGATAAATGGTGTAAAAGCCTTAAGACAGAATTAGTCTGAGTTGAGATGTTTGCCCAGACTCTTAAAGACAGACAAAGCAAAGAGAAGTGTGCAGCATTATGTAAGAAGCTACAGTTAAGAAGCAGAGGGGGTTGAGTGCTCTTTCACTTTCAGATGGCCTTGTTTCTACGCCACTCAAACCAGTCTCACATGAATCTCACACGGGTTTAAAAACGAACCCTCTGCGCAAGGTGCTAAATGAGGCCGACGAGCAGGTTTTGTGGTCGCGAGAAGCGGCGTTAAACGACTCTCGCTGAGGAGTCACTCAAGTCCAATCTTATTCCCATGCTCTTCGCACATCAACACCCTCTCCTAGACATCTGACACGTATTACTGCAGAGGGCTACGGCGGAGCGTTTGTTTCTGCGCCTCATATTTTCTACATCGTTCTCAGCCCTCATTAAGGGTGGTCATGTTAATCCCCCATCACTCATTCCACATGGGCGCTTTTTCTTTTTTTTTTTTTCTTTTCTTTTTTTTTCAGGAACCACAACTTATCACGGCACACATGAATTATGACAGCTGAATCAGTGGAGTAAGAGGAGACAGAGTGAGAGAGAGAAGGAGAAATAGAGTGAGAGAGAAAGAGCGAGAGCAAAAGAGAGAGAGAAAGAGGGAGATGCCTCCATGCAATCTGCAATCTGCCTACACTAAGCCTTCTCAGATGTGGTCTGGCACCTAGTTCACACGACTCAACTCGATCCACACGTTGTACTCATATATCTCCAGAGGAAAAGGGGATGGGGGACTGGGGGGGGGCGACTGAGGGAGGGATGGGGAGGGCTTTGCCTTTTGTGTTTACTTACATCAAGGGCCGCCAAGTGCTACAGGCCGCATAAGCCATTCCGTTTTTGTCATTCTGCTGATCTAGTCATATCTGGAGTGACGGATGGGCTGAGCCGAGCAAAGAAAAAAAAAATGTAACAAATTCTCCAACGGCTCCTTGCTCTGAACGCGCACAACTTTCCGGCTCCTCCGGTTCAAACCTGTGGACGAGATTAGAGCGAGAGGATTTTAATGGCGGTGTCAGAGCGCCGGCCCCTGTTTCAGGAGACTCTTCTTGACAGCGAGAACGCAACAGTTGAAACAGCTGAGAAACGCTTGGGCATCATTTTCACATTCCATTTTACACTTTTACACTCCTCAGAAATGCCACGGCACCCCTTTCCCCTGTGACTTTGACTTCTTTCTGTATCCAAAATATCAGACCCCCTTTTAATTCACTGCCATCACTCAGGTGAAATCACTCCTACCACTGCATCACTGCCCCATTGGACTCATACCATTGCCTTAATCCCCACTGGACTCATACCACTGCCTTAATCCCCACTGGACTCATACCACTGCCTCACTGCCCCACTGGACTCATACCATTGCCTTAATCCCCACTGGATTCATACCACTGCCATAATCTCCACTGGACTCATACCACTGCCTCACTGCCCCACTGGACTCATACCACTGCCTCACTGCCCCACTGGACTAATACCACTGCCTTAATCCCCACTGGACTCATACCACTGCTTCACTGCCCCACTGGACTCATACCACTGCCTTAATCCCCACTGGACTCATACCACTCCCTCATTGCCCCACTGGACTCATACCACTGCCTTAATCCCCACTGGACTCATACCACTGCCCCACTGGACTAATACCACTGCCTTAATCCCCACTGGACTAATACCACTGCCTTAATCCCCACTGGACTCATACCACTGCCTTAATCCCCACTGGACTCATACCATTCCCTCACTGCCCCACTGGACTCATACCACTGCCTTAATCCCCACTGGACTCATACCACTGCTTCACTGCCCCACTGGACTCATACCACTGCCTTAATCCCCACTGGACTCATACCACTGCCTTATTCCCCACTGGATTCGTACCACTGTCTCACTGCCCCACTGGACTCGTACCACCTCCTCACTGCCCCACTGGACTCGTACCACCTCCTCACTGCCCCACTGGACTCGTACCACCTCCTCACTGCCCCACTGGACAGTGTTCAAATTCTGTAGTAAACTGAACATCCACAAAAATGGAGACACGTGTTTTTCACTGGATAGTTAAATATTTTATGGTTAGGGGGTACGTACGGAGTGTTCTAAGGCAAAACAGTTCTTTCAAAAGCTTATTTATTCACATTTACAACTACTTTATCATTTTTAACATTCCCTATAGCACTGTAGACATGTGATGTACAATAGAAGTTGTGGACACTATACAGCATCTAGCAGATTTGTGTTGTAGAGATGTGACGTCTGGTTCCTTTCACCTCTACTGTAAAGTAGTCTGAGTCTGTACGTCTGAACCGCAACGAACCCTTTCACACCAAGTCACTCTCAGTCACGTGGTTTACAGCTCCATGGCTGAATTGTGCAGAAATCAAAGAATTCACGATTCATAAATTCATAACCAACCAAGACGTGGAATTCAGCCAGATTTGACTCGTTTCGTCAATTCTAAATATTTTTGACATTATCCAAATATCAGGCCCATTTAACCCTTTCCACTTCAAAGTATATATCAGCCTGCTGTTTAGTGCCTTATGAGAACACCATAAAGTGCAGCCCAAAGATTGAGAACACCCACTCATTCCGCATTTCCTCTGAAATGAAGGGCATTAATGAGTATCTCGTCGGTGCAGTTACAGTCTACTTTTCTAACCACCTGAATGCACCTTTTATCATCTTCGGAAACACAATTTCAAATATTATTTTTATTGAAATATATGGGATTGTTTGGTCCGGTTAACCCTTTGTTGTCTATATTTGAGTGCAGTTCAAGGCTAAGCACTAGGTAACCTAAATTGTTATAACTAAGCTATTGATGTTAATAATTGTATAATAAACCTTGGGTATACTATAAGGGTTCATTTTGATACATTTTGACTCTGCTTTGCTGGTTCTGAGAATGTTTTTTTCAGAAAGGGCCTGTTCTTTTAATGTGTCTTTCAGTCTTACACATCTGCTTGATTCGTTTGTGCCATTGGCTTTTCAGCCTACTATTTTCCAGCCTACGCAAACCTTGCATACTTTCTGGAAATATGATTATTTTTTGCTCTATTTCGCTTTGCTTTTTTATCTTTAGCTGTTTTCTCTGTGTTTGTGTGTGTGTGTGTTTGCAAGGCAGGTGTGACTCCCCCGCTGTGGCCGTGTGGCTGCGAGCGCAGGCGGCTGGCTAGATAAAGTGTGCTCCCTTCCTGTGTGAGGTTAAAGCTGCGCCGTCTCTCGGCTGTATGCAACGCTGTCAAGAAACCACAGCCAGTCGCTGCCGCACTCACACTCCCTTTCACGCTAACACACACACACACACACACTGGCACAGACTCAGGAGCAGCTCCCCAGGACCCAACACAGTGACAGAAAGCACGCAGCTGATTTCAGATCAGAGTTTGAGCCTCTGTAGCAGAGTCAGCTCAGAGATGTGTGGTGTGGTTAAGACGCCCAGGTGCTCCTCCAGCACGCAGATCTGCTTTGAGAACTTCCGGCCCCCTCGGCTCTCATGCGTAATCTGATTACGCGCCATTACGAAGACTGAGGCCTTGCCGTTGTGAAGGCGGTTTCAGATCGAAATCACTCCCTATCCTGCTCCTTCACACCTCTTCAACTGACCCAACAAACTGAACGTCTGCACATACCTTTTATCTCCCGCCACAGCCAGCGGGGAGGTCAGGGCCTCGCTCAAATCCACATGCAGAAACACAGATACAAATAATATACGAGAAACAATGGTGGACAGGGGAAGCTACCTCATGCTTTTAATTCGTGCAGTATGCCTCTCATGTAATAAACATCATGTATATACCATGGATATATTCAGAGAATGTGCATATTCATGTGGAATCTGGAGCCCACCAGCCCACACACTGTGAAATAAGACCACCCAGTATAAAGTCTGAAAACATGGGATAAACCCCAAAACGGCTACTTGAGCTTCTGTTCCTCGCTCCTCACTGCTGTGCACTCAGGGTCCGGGTGAACAGCGAGCGGCTCAATCTCATTTAAAGGGACGGGTTCTGAAAGTGGCCGTTCTGAACAGAGCTGTGCGGGGAGTACACCGCTGTTGGGTTTGATTAAGACCCGTCTGGGTAATCTCTGTTCTAAAACGCAGGTTTTACAAACTGGAGATTGGGATCTTTAATTTGACCTTGGCTAATTAGGACGAGTAAACAAGTCAGGGGTGTGATAAGGCCTGTGCTGGGTCTGCTTCAGATAGTGGGGGTATTCTATTGCCCCAGGTAAGAGATAGTGGTAATTCCTTCACTGCATTAGGGACTGTTTTGTAATATTAATACTCCATAATTGCTGTACGTTATGATGTACATATTCAGAGCACATATTTGTTGATGTTCCCAAACATTGCTCCAAATCTCTCGCTCCAGATCTCACTCGGTTCCCCTTAACTGCCATTTCCTAATGACATGTCACAGAGTGGAAATTACCAGCTGGAAGCACTTTGATATCTTCTTACATCCTTCGGCTTTAGCGTCGTATTCAGATCCTCACAGGGGCCCGTGGTTGTTGAGTGTTAGCGCAAGGTTTAAAGGGGTGAGAATCTGTTAAAACCAATGCTGAAAGGTCTATTAAATGGACAGTATGTTGTATTTTTACTTTAAAATGTACAGCTTTAAAATCACTAGGTTGCTTCACTGAGCTGTAACAAGGAGAATAGAGCCTCTGTTGCTGCTACTCCATGCTCAGCACTGCAGAAACTGCACTTAGTAATTTTTGAAGTAGGGTAGGAAACCACCGCTCACTCCCCCTCCACAATGATGTCAGTAGAGTGCTGTAAAAATGAAGCATTTCACACTTTTCCACAGCAGCATTCTCCCCCTGTCTAAATAGCCCTGTTCAGAAGGTCCGGTCTCAGTGACTGTTCCTTTAAATGATAATGAGCCGCTCGCTGTTCACCCCCTCCCCGAGTGCACAGCAGTGAGGAGCGAGGAGCAGAAGCTCTGGGTTTTAGCCGTTTTTGCACGGTCCTCATCTTCTCAGTTTTTACTCGGTGCACGTTGTGGGTTTTGTTTCATTTAACCTCTCTTTGGGCTCTCACATAAATGCGGTTCCAGCGCTGTGATTGGTCAGACTCAGACGAGGGGGCGGGGTCAAGTCTCCGAAGTAGAAATGCTTGTTTAATTCCAAGTATTCGCTATGACTTAAGCAGCCCACAAAACACAGACCAGGCAGTCTTGTTTCACAGTGTGTGGGATGGTAGTCCCAGCCTAGCAACCAGGCATAGAAACAGAAATTTCTTGACGATAAAGACAATGTTTGGACTACGACACCGCTCAGAAACCCCCTGAATGAGAAGAGGTCTGTCAGTTTTACTCTGGTCACTCTGTCTGACCACTGCTTAATCCCTCACCTTCCAAGCATTCTTATTCTTATTCTAAAACAGCTTTTATACTGACACCTAGTGGCCTACTTTAAGCATGGCTGCGCCCTTGTGGAGCACCCACTCTATGGAGCAGAGTGTCATTATTTTATAAACATTGCCTGTGATGTTTCCGACCTGGAAGCACGTTGTTTTTCTCTGCGCTGAATCAGTAAACGCCTGAGCGTCCAAGTCCAAATGCACTCTCAGCTTTTTCAGGTCTGACACGACTCGCCACACACATGTAAACAGTCTCTGGGTGCAGCGGCTTTACTGAAAAGACTGGAACTTTCAGAGGGTGGTCTCGGAGAGGGTGGGAAGACAGAGGGCTCTTAGACTTCTGCAAGGTGCTGAAAAATAGCTTCTGTTCGGACGCAGCTTCACAGGCCACAATCAAGACGCCGCAATCGTAGCAAATCAAGTCAGCGTCAATTAATAATATTTCCCGGCCCTTCTCCATGCGGACGCGAGTCCTGCCGCTGTCAGACGCCGCGTGATGGAGCGTCGCCTTTATCTCCGCGCTGGCACGCTTCTGTCAGCGTGATAAACAATTCCAGCTCCAATCTGAATAAAGATCTTCCCAGTAGACCTCTCGGCTCACTGTGCCGCCAACGCCCCCCCCCCCCCCCCAGTTACCCCTCACTCTCCTCCTCTCTCTCCTGCTCCGGCCCTTTGTCCCCAGGCTCTGGATGGAAGGAAATGGGCTGAGGATGAGGCCTCAGGACTAAGCTCCAGCAGTGGGATGATCAGAGGACGAGAGAACAGCAGAGACCACCCTGACCATTACAGAGCTCACTAACAATCTCACAGCTTATCTTTCAGAACGTTTCTTTATTTGCTGTTCATTTTGTCTTGTTGTTTTATTGTGATTAAGTTTTACATATTAATTTACTTCCATTTTCACTTTAAAAATATGTTTTCTTCAAATCGTGTATGCACTTATTTTCTTGTTTTTGAAGCAATTACATCATTTTAATCATTTTATAGATTTTAAAACTTTGCAAAAAAAAAAGACCAGAAAGATGTCGGGTTCCAGTGGATTCCAGTGACATCATTTCCTTTTTTGAAACCTATCAAAAACCGGAGCCGTTTGTCCCGCCCCAGTGACCCACTACTATGACCCACAAATAAAAGAACAGACCGAATCACAGCTGGAATACGCAGCTGTCGCAAAGAAAAGTAGGTCTCTGTTTTTTTAAATATGAAGTTTTGAAAAAATTGATGGCAACTGTTGAGTTATTTTTTAAAGTTTTGGTGTGTTTTGTTAAAGTCCTCACCTCTGTGTGTGTGTGTGCACTGTATGAAGCCCCTCAGTGTGAAATCTGAATAAACTCCACTCCGCCTTTTTTCTCACTTCATTACATCATGACACCACAGAGTCTCTCCCTCTCTCTCTCTCTCTCTCTCTTTCTCCCTCTCTCTCATTCTTTCTCTCCCTCTCTCTCATTCTCTCTCTCCCTCTCTCTCTCCATCTCGCACTCTCTCTCTCTCTCTCTCTCTCTGTTATAAATGCATGCTGAGACTGATTAGCCATAAATAAAGTGAAAGATGTGTGTGGAGTGGAGTGGATGAACAGAGTGACTAGAGAGAGAGAGTGAAATGGAAAGAGTGATGAAGCGAGTAAGAGTGAAGGAGAGAGACAGCTGTAAACAGAGAGAAGGGAAGGGAGTTAAAGCTGGACTGAGTAAGAAGGAGAGAGGAGGACAGATGGGGAAAGTGATAAGAGGAAAAATGCAGAAGGTGGAGAAAGAGAAATCTAGAAAAAAACAAGGGGAAGAGTGAATGAGATAGTGAGGTGAGAAAGAAAAAAGATGAGAGAAGACTCAGATGAGGGCAGTTAAGAACAGCACATGCTTCCTCCGAAGGCCCCTGTACAGCTCAGTGTGCCTGAGGAGAATGAAACCTGCCCAGATGTGCCACATCAGCCAACAAGCCCAGAGAGGGAGGGCCACCAGACTCACCCAGAGGGAGGGGCCAGTTGTCCTGGTCTTGGCTGGAACCGGTGATCTCCTGATAACAGGGCCCTTGCAAAACATGGGAGGCCCCCACCTAACTTCTCTCACGCATTGTTTCAACATGATAATGTCATTATTATATTAACAATAATATTCAGTTCCTGGTCAGAAGTCAGCTGATCACTAACCACCCACACTGAGCCCACATTTAATGTTGTTGTCCCTTGTTATGGTCAGGAAATACACAGGGAGAACACACCAACTCCTCACAGACAGTCACCCGGAAGAAACCCACGCAGACACAGAGAGAACACACCAACTCCTCACAGACAGTCACCCGGAGGAAACCCACGCAGACACAGGGAGAACACACCAACTCCTCACAGACAGTCACCCGGAGGAAACCCACGCAGACACAGGGAGAACACACCAACTCCTCACAGACAGTCACCCGGAGGAAACCCACGCAGACACAGGGAGAACACACCAACTCCTCACAGACAGTCACCCGGAGGAAACCCACGCAGACACAGAGAGAACACACCAACTCCTCACAGACAGTCACCCGGAGGAAACCCACGCAGACACAGGGAGAACACACCAACTCCTCACAGACAGTCACCCGGAAGAAACCCACGCAGACACAGGGAGAACACACCAACTCCTCACAGACAGTCACCCGGAGGAAACCCACGCACACACAGAGAGAACACACCACACTCCTCACAGACAGTCACCCGGAGCGGGAATCGAACCCACAACCTCCAGGCCCCTGGAGCTGTGTGACTGCGACACCTACCTGCTGCGCCACCGTGCCACCCATGTTTGTTTTAGTTCTACACATTTTACAATATTTTCTTTTATTTCCTGATACAAATCACTAATGTACACAATCATATGAACATTAGATAAATATATAACACAGCAATCACCATCAATTTTCTAAAAATATCAAATAGCAAAGGAATTTAAAACAGCCAGATGCTTTAGCCTCTGCAAATGCCTTTTCATGAACAGTATGCTTGATAAGGTCATTCAGAGGAACATTTGTCTCTGCAATAGCCCAGGGGTGTGTGTGTGGGGGGGGGGGGGCTTTTTTAAAATGTGTTTTCAAACATTAAAACATGAGATGCCTAGATATTACCCACTATATGACCCACAAAAGACTCAAATATGAAAAACGTGAACTTCCATTAAAACATAGCCTACTGACCCCACTAGCACAAACACAGCCATGTAAATGCAATGTGTTTATTATGATGATTATATCGAACAAGGGAGGGAAATAATTGATGGGATCATTGTAGCTGGCCATTTCAGGGGTCATGTAGAATATAAGTACCCCTGGTTCTGTTCTGTTCCTTTTCCTCGGCCTGGTTATAAATCACTCAAACCCTTTCATGTACAATGACTACTCGGGTCTCAGCATGTTCCCTACACACAGGCTATTGCTTATTAGAATATTTCCTATTGCTTAAACACAGTTCTGAAAGGCATTGTTCTCAGTTCAGGACATTTTCTCTGGGAACACATACCTGGCTTTTCCGTGGAGGGGTTTATTTCGAGACGTCTCTGACACACACCTTAGAGGCGTGACACTTTAACAGCCCTAATTCTCACCGCACACATCTCCATGTTCTCCTCACCACCCAAGTGTCATTTTCATTTCAAACCTGATTTGCCAATTTGTCTTTGTAACACACGCCGTTTGCGTGAGCCCAGTTTCTCTATATGCAAAACGGCCGGGGCTATTTTCCCTGAATCTAATTTGATGCTTTTGAGAGGAAAAGGGCCTCTGAGGGACAACTGTACCCCCTCGTCCTCGCCGCGCCTTCGTGACGTCCCGATGACAAGTGTTTTTAATATGCATAGGGGCAATTTCACTATTCCGCCCATGGACTTCTTTTCTTTTTTTTTTTTTTTTTGTGGAATTGCCTATAGGACGCAGCCAGGGAAGTGGGTTATATTAAAACACTCATTCTTTATGATCATTGCCCCATGAAGCAGACTGCTAGTCCCACCTATAGGCAGCTGCCTCCCTCAGACACTCGTGTAGTTTTCTAATTTGATGAAAAGCCGGGAAAAATGTTGGAATGTCACAGCAGGGATATAGTGGAGGGTAAATGCATAAAAACACTGTTCACATACGTGAAACTGACATATTTTTTAGCTTACTCTCTTTTTTAAATCTTAACACACAAACACACACACACACACACACACACACATAAATATAATTAGAACTAAACTGACACACGGCTGTGGCTCCTGATTGTTTCTTGCTTAACCACCATCTTTGGTTAAAATATCCTGGTCTGCCTTCATAAAGCAAAGAAGTCCACCTTAAAATGACACAGTAAGTGAAGCAAGAAAGGGTTTTCTTGCTTCACTTACTGTGTCATTTTAAGGTGGACTTCTTTGCTTTGTGTGCTGTGTGCTGGAGTGTGCTGGAGTTAAGTCTTAAATCTGCAGTTTCATTAAATGATTACTTCTCTGTTACAAACTTATATGCTTTGTTTCTTTAGCTCTACTTTGTAAACATAGCTTTGTTGCTATGCTAACAGTTTCTATAGCAGCAGTGGAAGAAAGAATATTGGACAGTAAACATATTTAAACACATTTTTTAACCTTTCTAAATATGAATTAGTGTTTACCCACCTTCTTTTTAGTTTAGGATTTAGTCACATTTAGTACAACACTGTGTCAGAGTCTGAGGACTGGGTATTAGCCAATAGCAAGACTAGGCTAGCACACACCGTGATTGTTAAATACACTTTTCTCAAAGTAATGAATAACTGTAAATAACTATATATTTATTTTACCCAACAGTACAAATATAAATAAATTAAATAAATCACATAAATAATCTAATTAATATTATCAGTGGGCGGCACGGTGTTGCAGCAGGTAGTGCCTCTGTCACAGTTCCAGGGATCCCGCTCCGGGTGATTGTCTGTGAGGAGTGTGGTGTGTTCTCCCTGTGTCTGTGTGGGTTTCCTCCGGGTGACTGTCTGTGAGGAGTGTGGTGTGTTCTCCCTGTGTCTGCGTGGGTTTCCTCCGGGTGACTGTCTGTGAGGAGTGTGGTGTGTTCTCTCTGTGTCTGCGTGGGTTTCCTCCGGGTGACTGTCTGTGAGGAGTGTGGTGTGTTCTCCCTGTGTCCGCGTGGGTTTCCTCCGGGTGACTGTCTGTGAGGAGTGTGGTGTGTTCTCCCTGTGTCCGCATGGGTTTCCTCCGGGTGACTGTCTGTGAGGAGTGTGGTGTGTTCTCCCGGTTTCCTCCGGGTGCTCCGGTTTCCTCCCGCGGTCAAAAAACACACGTTGGTAAGTGGATTGTAGACTCCAAAGTGTCCGTAGGTGTGAGTGTGTGAGTGAATGTGTGAGTGTGTGTTGCCCTGTAAAGGACTGGCGCCCCCTCCAGGGTGTATTCCCGCCTTGCGCCCAATGATTCCAGGTAGGCTCTGGACCCACCGCGACCCTGAATTGGATAAGGGTTACAGACAATGAATGAATGAATAAAACAAACATTATCGAGGTGCCTGTAAATCACCTTTTACAAGTTTGCAGAGTCTCAGAAGTGGTAAATATGAACTCCATCCTTAAGGGTGCTTTCTCATCTATCTTGTGTGGACTAAATGAACTTGATTTATCTTTTTTTTTCCTGATAAAATACAGACAATGTAAATATAAAAGAAAATGGCACACAAACCTCAATAACACATCGTAATTTTACCAGTGCGTCCTGTGTCCACCTTCTGCTTTCATTACAACTTCACCTCAAGCCACCTGCCCTCTGTTCTTCAGAGAAATCTGCAGGATATTTTCCCACACTTAGTATCCATCTGTAACCAAACACGGTCAGCCATGTTGAAGTCTGGGCTCTGGGGTGGTCAGTCCATTGTTTCTTTTGTATCTATTTCCTTTTCTCAATAAAAGGAGCTTCTTGACTGATCCCTTCAGACCCACAGTGTTGTCTTCTCACAGCGGAAGGATGGTAGTGGTAAAGTGAAAAAACTGTTCTTAACACACTTCACGAATGACCCTGACGAAACGGTCATGAAAAAGCGTTGGATTTGCATATGAAATGGATAATTATGGAGATTCTCTGCTGATGCTTGATGCCAACTGTCACAGCACTGTTGGGCCATATTCAGTCTAAATAATCCCCACGAACACAGACCGCAGCAGAGGTGCTGAGATATCTGCACCAACCGCAGTGATATCATACAGTCTGGAGTCAAATCAAAGACTTAAATCATGGCCTGTAGCCCGGCGCGTGTTAAAGCCCTTGTACGGCAGTGTGAAATTGGCCACTCTCGGTGAGTGAGTGGACACCTCTGGCCTGCTAATCTCCTGAGTTCAACCATCCTGAGACCACAGCCTAAGGGCTGACAAATGACCTAAATGAAATTGGACAATTCAGCATACATGCATAAAAGGACCTTAAATATTGATGCGGTAGATTACGCGGGCGCTGGATATTCGGACGTTTAATATTTTAAGTACCTGGCAGACCACGGCTGATAAATCGAGACAAGGGGGAGTGGAATTGTAGCCGTTCTCTCGCCTCCGATGTGTCAGTTAGTGGACGTCCCACACATAAAAACACTTTGATCCGTAACAAAACCGTATGCTCCTCGCCGCCACCGAAAAATTAATTCCCTACTGCAACGCACAATAGGCGTTCTGTTCCATTGATTTATTATTAAAGATCACTGCCAGGCATATGGAATTAAATGAAAGCGATAGATTTTAACTTGTACAAGAGTATCAAAGTAGCTTTATTACAGTTTCATCAGGCTCACTCACTGCTCTACAACAGCACCAGAGTCATTCAGGATCCATTAAGTGCAGCCGTCACCTCCCATGTCACAGTCGAAACAATGATACCCACTGTGTCCTGTCGCTGGGTGACATCATCTATGCTTTCCATTACCTTACTGTGTTAGTTTTGTCTTGAATTATAATTTTCAGTTCGATCATTGGTACCGGCAAAACTGATAAGAGGGCTGGAGAAATAATAGTGTGCTCGTCATCATCGTGATACCAGTGTCTGAGATTTGCACACTTAGAGAATCAGGACCGAGGTAAAGGTAAAACTGCAGCTGTTAATGGAAATCTATGGTTGGGGTTCTTCCAGGTGACTGTCTGTGAGGAGTGTGGTGTGTTCTCCCTGTGTCTGCGTGGGTTTCCTCCGGGTGACTGTCTGTGAGGAGTGTGGTGTGTTCTCTCTGTGTCTGTGTGGGTTTCCTCTGGGTGACTGTCTGTGAGGAGTGTGGTGTGTTCTCCCTGTGTCTGCGTGGGTTTCCTCCGGGTGACTGTCCGTGAGGAGTGTGGTGTGTTCTCCCTGTGTCTGCGTGGGTTTCCTCTGGGTGACTGTCCGTGAGGAGTGTGGTGTGTTCTCCCTGTGTCTGTGTGGGTTTCCTCCGGGTGACTGTCTGAGACACACGGAGAACATACCACACTCCTCACAGACAGTCACCCGGAGCGGGACTCGAACCCACAACCTCCAGGTCCCTGGAGCAGTCCCTGGAGCTGTGTGACTGCGACACTAACCTGCTGCGCCACCGTGCTCCAGCTGTAATGCGATTCCTAATGGTGTTATGATATTAAAGAGAGAATCAGAGCAGATTTGTTCTTTTGTTGCCTCTAATATTTGATATAGCATTAGCTGCTGATATCAGATATGGCCTATCAGATGAGTGTCATCTCTAACACACACACAAAGAAAAGGAAACAAGCAGCGAGAGAAGCAGTTAGCCCTTTCCCCTCGGCCCGCCAGCCCGAAGAAGCGCCCTCCTACTGTATGCTCTTACAAATGCCTCATAAAGATAACACCAAGCACAATTATTCAAATTCATTCAGATTTGGGCACTCAAAGCAATCAGTTAATGTCTTTAAAATCAATTTCGCTCCCCATACGGGGCGCCAATTGAATGCCCTGAGAGCAGGCAATTATTAAACACACACACACACACAGAGAGAGAGAGAGAGAGAGAGAGAGGGAGATCCATAATTAGCGAGACTGTAATAAAGCTTATGCACTCAGAGCAGGGAGAAGGCTAGCAGCTAACAGACTGACATGAAGAAGAAGTTGTGCACTCAGACCCCGTCCCATTTCAGGACGAATCCTTCCCAGACTCAACCCCCCACCCCCCCACGCCTGCACCCCCACCCGCCACCCCCCCTCCCCCGGGGGTCCGCTCCACCATGCCGCTGACACTCCGGAGGGATGACCCTGAGAAGCTCATTATGCATAAACCCAAAGAGGCCTCAGGATTTGCATACAGAAGACAGACCAAATAAGGTCATAAATCAGCATCCCATATTCAAATGGATTTGAGGTTGGGGATGGGGTTGTGGGGGGAAGCGGTGGTGGTATAAGGTGGGGTTTTAGGAAGAGGGGACCCCTGGCATGTGCACTAAAGCTATATATCCCACATGGGGAGCGCCAGAAAGAGGCATGGGTTCTCATTAGCCGCCGTAACCCACCCTGACCAGTGCACTTGTGCAGATTCGCCTCATCGCGTTTAGCCTCGGGACAAGCCTCCGCCTCTATATATCAATATTCAAATGAACAGATGGAGCACACCTTGGTTAACTCAGTGCTATCTCTATTCCCTCTCACAGCCGTGGCGTCTACAAGGTCGTGTCTTAATGTGAGGAAGGGGAATTGAAAAAAGAAAAAGGATTGGAATCTGCATATCGTCAATGTCCACAACTAATCAAACGTCTCTAAAACAGATCGCTTCTAATGTCACTTTACTCTCGGAGGAGGTTTTTCTACGGGTCTCTGATGAAATTTCACACAATGCAAAGGTCATCTCTTGTGTTCAGATGATCCAAGAATCCAAGAAAAAATTGTTTAAATAGCGGACAATAACAAGAATTACTCTCCAATATATTGTTGCTGTCCAATTAAAAACATGTATCTCCTGTTTTGTATATTTTTTTTATCATTTTTTCATTTGAACACAGCAGCTGTCCTTCACACTGTGTGAATATTTCATGATGAATGAACCAATAGAAATGCTCCAAAATTACTTGGAATCACATATTTTTACATTGATTTCCACTGAAATTTAAGAAGGTGTTTTCCTTCTTTGTTTTGGGAGATACATGTTTTTAATCGGACAGCGATGATATACTCTCAGATTAATAAGTAAGTGAACTGAGTTTAATACAGTTATGTTCCATCCATTCATTATCTGTAACCCTTATCCAGTTCAGGGTCGCGGTGGGTCCAGAGCCTACCTGGAATCATTGGGCGCAAGGCGGGAATACACCCTGGAGGGGGCGCCAGTCCTTCACAGGGCAACACACACACTCACACACTTTTGAGTCGCCAATCAACCTACTGACGTGTGTTTATGGACTGTGGGAGGAAACCGGAAACCCACGCAGACACAGGGAGAACACACCACACTCCTCACAGACAGCCACCCGGAGGAAACCCACGCAGACACAGGGAGAACACACCACACTCCTCACAGACAGTCACCCGGAGGAAACCCACGCAGACACAGGGAGACACGCAGTCACCCGGAGCGGGAATCGAACCCACAACCTCCAGGCCCCTGGAGCTGTGTGACTGCGACACTACCTGCTGCACCATTTCACAGGAAATGTGTGAGAACTGTGTTACTGACCAATTTAATGCGACGTTGTAGAACTGAATGATCCATCAACAGCAGTGTTTAAAGGTGCGCGCTCAGGAGAAGTTTATTGGGTGGTGTTACATGCTCTTGTGGGCAGGGTATTATGTATTTCTATGACCAAAGTAAAACATTCTATGAGCTATTAATACTTCATATTTCATGTATCTGTTGTAACTGTTTTAAATATATACAAATGTCCATGGCTCTGTGCAAAGAAATGAGCTAAACTTACTCAAACTTTCAAATGACACTGGAGCTTTTTGGAGAATGTAGTTCATTCATTCATTATTTGTAACCTTTATCCAGTTAAGGTCATGGTGGGCCCAGAGCCTACCTGGAATCATTGGGCGCAAGACAGGTCACAGACAGTCACCCGGAGGAAACCCACACAGACACAGGGAGAACACACCACACAGACAGTCACCCGGAGGAAACCCACACAGACACAGGGAGAACACACCACACTCCTCACAGACAGTCACCCGGAGGAAACCCACACAGACACAGGGAGAACACACCACACTCCTCACAGACAGTCACCCGGAGGAAACCCACGCAGACACAGGGAGAACACACCACACTCCTCACAGACAGTCACCCGGAGGAAACCCACACAGACACAGGGAGAACACACCACACTCCTCACAGACAGTCACCCGGAGGAAACCCACGCAGACACAGGGAGAACACACCACACAGACAGTCACCCGGAGGAAACCCACACAGACACAGGGAGAACACACCACACTCCTCACAGACAGTCACCCGGAGGAAACCCACACAGACACAGGGAGAACACACCACACTCCTCACAGACAGTCACCCGGAGGAAACCCACTCAGACACAGAGAGAACACACCACACTCCTCACAGACAGTCACCCGGAGGAAACCCACGCAGACACAGGGAGAACACACCACACTCCTCACAGACAGTCACCCGGAGTGGGACTCGAACCCACAACCTCCAGGTCCATGGAGCTGTGTGACTGAGACACTACCTGCTGCACCACCGTGCCGCCCGGAGAATGTAGTTCCAGTAATGAATCTTGCGTGGCATGTCCTGTACTACTTAGAAATCCAGGGTAAAATGGACTTTCTACTGCTGTGATTTCAATGGAGCACAGCAACATTTTACCATAAATCTAAAAACAACCCTAAGACTAACCCTGACAATAACTTCTAAAACTAAAACTGACACGAAACCTTTACACCTGTCAGACACAAAAGATCCAAAAAAACTACTACCAGGGGCCACCAGCTACATGTTTACACACACACGCATACACAACTACTGTAGTACAGGCACATGTTCACACACACGCATACACAACTACTGTACTACAGCCACATGTTTACACGCATACACATACACAACTACTGTACTACAGCCATGTTTACACACATACACAACTACTGTACTACAGCCATATGTTTACACACATACACAACTACTGTACTACAGCCACATGTTTACACACATACACAACTACTGTACTACAGCCACATGTTTACACACATACACATACACAACTACTGTACTACAGCCACATGTTTACACACATACACAACTACTGTACTACAGCCACATGTTTACACACATACACATAACGACTGTACTAAATCCACATGTTTACACACATACACATAACTACTGTAGTACAGGCACATGTTTACACACATACACAACTACTGTACTACAGCCATGTTTACACACATACACATACACAACTACTGTACTACAGCCACATGTTTACACACATACACATAACGACTGTACTAAATCCACATGTTTACACACACGCATACACAACTACTGTACTACAGCCACATTTACACACATACGAATACACAACTACTGTACTACAGCCACATGTTTACACACATACACACAACTACTGTACTACAGCCACATGTTTACACACACACATACACACAACTACTGTACTACAGCTACATGTTTACACACATACACATACACAACTACTGTACTACAGCCACATGTTTACACACATGCGCATACACACAACTACTGTACTACAGCCACATGTTTACACACATACACAACTACTGTACTACAGCCACATGTTTACACACATACACAACTACTATACTACAGCCACATGTTTACACACATACACAACTACTGTACTACAGCCACATGTTTATACACATACACAACTACTGTACTACAGCCACATGTTTATACACATACACAACTACTGTACTACAGCCATGTTTACACACATATGCATACATAACTACTGTACTACAGCCACATGTTTATACACATACACAACTACTGTACTAAAGCCACATGTTTACACACATAAACATACACAACTACTGTACTACAGCCACATGTTTACACACATACACATACACAACTACTGTACTACAGCCACATGTTTACACACATACACACAACTACTGTACTACAGCCACATGTTTACACACATACACAACTACTGTACTACAGCCACATGTTTACACACATACACAACTACTGTACTACAGCCATGTTTACACACATATGCATACACAAGTACTGTACTACAGCCACGTGTTCATACACATACACAACTACTGTACTACAGCCACATGTTTACACACATACACATACACAACTACTGTACTACAGCCACATGTTTACACACATACACATACACAACTACTGTACTACAGCCACATGTTTATACACATACACAACTACTGTACTACAGCCACATGTTTACACACATACACATACACAACTACTGTACTACAGCCACATGTTTACACACATACACATAACTACTGTAGTACAGGCACATGTTTACACACATACACATACACAACTACTGTACTACTGCCACATGTTTACACACATACACATACACAACTACTGTACTACAGCCACATGTTTACACACATACGCATACACAACTACTGTACTACAGCCACATGTTTACACACATACACATACACAACTACTGTACTACAGCCACATGTTTACACACATTTGCATACACAACTACTGTACTACAGCCACATGTTTATACACATACACAACTACTGTACTACAGCCACATGTTTACACACATACACATACACAACTACTGTACTACAGCTACATGTTTACACACATACGCATACACAACTACTGTACTACAGCCACATGTTTATACACATACACAACTACTGTACTACAGCCACATGTTTACACACATACACATACACAACTACTGTACTACAGCCACATATTTATACACATACACAACTACTGTACTACAGCCACATGTTTACATACATACACAACTACTGTACTACAGCCACATGTTTACACACATACACATACACAACTACTGTACTACAGCCATGTTTACACACATATGCATACACAACTACTGTACTACAGCCACGTTTATACACATACACAACTACTGTACTACAGCCACATGTTTACACACGTACACATACACAACTACTATACTACAGCCACATGTTTACACACATACACATACACAA